>NC_091445.1:85098417-85323402 GCF_964237555.1 Oryctolagus cuniculus | reverse complement strand
GGAGTCAAGACAGGGTTGCAGCAGGAGGTGGCTTCTCCAGGGGGATGCAGTGCCAGCTTGCAGAAACTGCTTCCATTGGAGGTCTCAGGTGCATGGCCACCTAGAGAATTTTACTTTTTCAAGTCTGGAGAAAACGAAAAAGCAGTTTAAACTCATAGGATCTAAAACTGAGGACAGACTCATTATTAAACCACAAGCACATTTTCTCATTGAGAGGCAAATAGAAACTGGCAGAAGGGGCTTGATAATAATCAGGTGGGCTTGAAGGCCTTGCCAGTTATGAGGCTCAGACCTATCTATCTCTTCACATGGGATGCATCATAAGGAAGGGACCCTGTTGCTTCCATTACCTAGCTGGCCTGGGAAGAGAGCTGGCTCACAGAGAAGGTAGGTGGCATTTCTAAAAGGGAAACATTTTTAGTTATATACAGTTCTGCTTGTGATGTTGCTGACCCTACTTGGCCATCCCCTGAACAGCAGTGGTTACTTTGGAAGCTGGACCGAGAGAAAGGCTTTTCAGCTTAGAGCTAACAAGGTCTTGGCTCTGACTTGGAGCCCTTTGACCCCAGAGCAGGTCTGTTTCCGGCGACCCAGCTTTTGGCTGGCAGAGCTGCCAGGGCTCTGCACAAGCTGACTTCTGCTGAAGCCCTGGCTTTGCACATTGAAGACCAATGCAGTGGACTGGCCTGTTGGGTCTCCTTGAGGGCAGATCACTGTGTAAACAGCCATTACTTGGCCTGCCACCTCTCTTTACATTGCCTCTGCTGTGTAGCTTCCTCCTGATTTTTGTTAAAACAGACCAGAGGAGACCTTTAAGAGAATACAAGTCAAGGGGGAGCTCTGTCCCTAATCTTTGGTGGCCTAAACTAGAAATCTGTAGTCGCAGGCATGTTTGGATAGTGGTTTTTCTTTGAGGTAGACAATGGCCATGAGGAAAGCTGTGTCAAAATGGTGACCACCTTATTTATAAAATTTAAGTCATTAGTAAATCTCCCTTCGTTTGGTTTAAAACGGGAGGTTTTGCCTGTTTACTGTGCCCATGGCAAAGCTATGGAGTCATAATTTAAGCTCTCATTTTGACTATGCTATTATTACAGAAAAATGTTAGCCATCCCTTTTATAAGGTCTAAAGATCAAATTGTACATCCTCAAGAGTCCTTCAGAATAGAATTAGTTTCCCATCTTGAAGAGAATAGAGAAATAAGGCAACAAGTCCAGCTTCTATCTGCTGGTTCATTCCCCCGATGGCCACAATGGCTGGAGCTGCGCCGATCTGAAGCCAGGAGCCAGGAGCTTCTTCCAGATCTCCCACGTAGGTGCAGGGGCCCAAGGACTTGGGCCATCTTCTGTTGCTTTCCCAGGCCATAGCAGAGAGCTGAATCAGAAGTGGAGCAGCCAGGACTGGAACTGGCACCCATATGGGATGCCAATGATATCACCGTGTGCTTATTAATAAATTCCCAATATTAATAAGCCTGTGCAGGTTCTTGCCTAATATTCAGAGAAGAATTCTGAATACCAGCATAGATGAATGAGGCAGCACTTTGTGTTTTAAGCTTTTATTCAGTGAGAAAGATGTGTAGGAGAGTGAGGGCCCCATCTAAAAGAGAGAGAAATTGGTGTTCATACCAAATACCAGGAGCCAGCCACGGGGAGGAGCATGCAGGCCAGGAAGCATGAGTCGGGTGGCCCATAGACCAGGCACCCTGGAGGCACAGGGGCAGCAAGCCCCACACTGGCAAAAGGCCAAAGAAAGGAAAAAAGGGCCAAAAAAGGGCCGGACATACTAAGTCCCAGGCTTTTAATCCACTTCCAAAGGGGAGTGGCTAATTGCCTGATTGGCTGGTGGGCACCCAGGTGTGGCCAGATAGGGGCATGAGGTCACACAGAGGCGTGGTCTTCCAGCTCACAAACCTGATCAATTTTATCCGATACGCCTGTCTACAACACCAGCACTACCAGTGGTGGCTTTACCTGCTACGCCACAGCGCTGGCCCCCTTACTTTCCCTATCATTGCAGATTACCCCTTTCTTACTTTAGGTTATCTGTTTCACTGTTTTCTTCCTTCAGCCTACTTATTTGCCAGCTTGTTTTTTTTTTTTTTTTTTTTTTTTTTTTTTAAGTATGTATTAGCGCAAGAGCGAGGTGCCGAAGTCAGGAGCTGGGAAATCAATCCAGGTATTCCAGGTGAGTGACAGTGACCCAAGAAATTGAGGCAGCATCTGTCGCCTCCCAGGCAGTGCATTGGCATGAAGCTGGAATCTGAAGCAAAGCCCTTGCATGGATGTAGGCCCTGCAGTGAGATAGGGCTGACCCCAGGCGCACCACAACCACTGTGCCAAACACCTGCCCCTCTCTGTCATTTCCCATCAACCTGCAACTCAGTATCACATTTCATTTTATTTTGCTCGACATGTGATGGTTATTCAGGGTGACCTTCATTTCAGGAGCAAGGGTGTGTTGATGGATAAAGAAATCTGTTTTTGTTGTTCTTTGAATTAGACTGTCCATTTTGCTGTATTAATTCAGTTATGAAACTGTTGAGAGGAAGCATTGTAGTGCAGCAGTTAAGCCACTGCCTGTAACACCTGCATCCCAAATGAGCACCAGTTTGAGTCCTGGCTGCTCCACTTCCCGTTTAGTTCTCTGACAATGTGTCTGGAAAAGTAGTGGCTGACAGCCCAAGTAGTTGACTTGTGCCACCCACATGGGAGATCCAGATGGAGTCCCAGGCTCGTGGCTTTGGCCTGGCCTGCCCTGGCTCTTCTGGGTATTTGGGGAGTGAGTCAGTAGATGAAAGATCTATCTTTGTCTCTTTATCTTTCAAATAAAATGAAATGAAAAAAGCCTTGAAAAATTAAATTAAAAGATTTAAAAAATAGAATATGCTGGGGCCGATGCAGGGGTGTTGGGGGTAAGGCCACCACTGGCAATGCTGGCTTCCCGTTTGGATGCTGGTTTGAGTTCTGGCTGTTCCTCTTCTGATCCAGCTCCCTGCAGATGTGCCTGGGGAAGCAGTGGAAGATGGCCCAAGTCCTTGGGCCCCTGCACCCGCATGGGAGACCTCGAGGAAGCTCCTGGCTCCTGGCTTTGGCCTGGCCCAGGCCTCTCTGATGTGGCCATTTGAGGAGTGAACCAGTGAATGGAAGATCTGTCTTTCCCTCTAACCTTGCCCTTCAAATAAATAAAATATATTTAAAAAAAAAACAGACTGTGTTTCAGGCATTGGATGTGGCCTGTAGGCCTTAAAATATTTACTGTATACACTTTTACTGAAAAAGTGTTTGGGCCTACAATATATTATTAGTGTGTTTCCTCAGATCAATAGCATTTGTACCACATGAAAACTGACACAAAATTGTGAGATATAAACAAATGTATTTGTAAGCCATTAAACTTGGGGTAGATTGTTACTCAGCAATAGATAACCAACCTGCTACACAGAACATTTAACCACTTTGGTGGCACTGGAGTGGAATTATTACAGGGTATGCTATAAATTTTTTAAAAAATATTTATTTATTTGAAAGAGTGACCGTGAGAGAGGAAGAGACAGATCTTCCATCCACTGGCTCACTCTCCAAATGGCTGCAACAGCCAGGGCTGGGCCAGGCTGAAGCCGGGAACTCCTTCCTGATCTCTCACATGGGAGAAAGGGACCCAAGTACTTGGGCCATATCCTCTTGTTTCGCCACGTGCAGTAGTAGGGAGCTGAATTGAAAGTGGAGCAGCTGGAACTTGAAACCGCACTCCCATATGGGATGCCAGCGTCCCAAGCAGCAGCTTAACCTGTTGTGCCATAACACAAGACCCTGTGTTAAAGCTTAATTTAGGGTTATCCTGCTTTTGGTCATTTTGTAGCAATAGCTCCGGGATAAAATTTAGCGATAGGGCAGTTAGTTAAGTATACCATATATGATGGTTTTGTGGTATGACATCTTGGCTGGGCTAAACTGCACTCCCTGGAATTCCTCCTCGGGTACGTGTCTGGATAAGAAGGCTGTGAAAGTCTCAGAGTTGAAAGCCGGAAGAAGAGCACCATCAGACTGCTGTTTGTAGTCTGCACACACCTTACCTTAATTATTCAAATACCAATCTACTGTTCTTTTTTTTTTTAATTTTCTACTGTGTTTTTAATTTTTTTTAACTTTTATTTAATGAATATAAATTTCCAAAGTACAGCTTATAGATTACAATGGCTTTCCCCCCATAACGTCCTTCCCACCCGCAACCCTCCCCTTTCCCACTCCCTCTCCCCTTCCATTCACATCAAGATTCATTTTTGATTCTCTTTATATACAGAAGATCAGTTTAGCATACATTAAGTTTTCAATATTTTGCTCCCACACAGAAACATAAAGTGAAAAATACTGTTTGAGTACTAGTTATAGCATTAAATCTCAATGTACAGCACACTAAGGACAGAGATCCTACATGAGGAGTAAGTGCACAGTGACTCCTGTTCTTGACTTAACAAATTGACACTCTTGTTTAGGCCTCAGTAATCACCCTAGGCTCTTGTCATGAGCTGCCAAGGCTATGGAAGCCCCCTGAGTTCACGGACTCTGATCATATTTAGACAAGGCCATAGTCAAAGTGGAAGTTCTCTCCTCCCTTCAGAGAAAGGTACCTCCTTCTTTGATGACCTGTTCTTTCCACTGGGATCTCACTCGCAGAGATCTTTCATTTAGTTTTTTTTTTTTTCTCCCCCAGAGTGTCTTGGCTTTCCATGCCTGAAATACTCTCATGGGCTTTTCAGCCAGATCCGCATGCCTTAAGGGCTGATTCTGAGGCCAGAGTGCTGTTTAGGACATCTGCCATTCTATGGGTCTGCTGTGTATCTCACTTCCCATGTTGGATCGTTCTCTCCCTTTTTGATTCTATCAGCTAGTATTTGCAGCCACTATTCTTGTTTATGTGATCCCTTTGGTTCTTAGTCCTATCATTATGATCAATTGTGAACAGAAATTGATCACTGGGACTAGTGAGATGGCGATGGTACCTGCCACCTTGATGGGATTGAATTGGAGTCCCCTGGTATGTTTCTAACTCTACCGTTTGAGGTAAGTCAGCTTGAGCATGTCCCGAATTGCACATCTCTTCCCTCTCTTACTCCCACTCTTATATTTAACAGTGATCATTTTTCAGTTAAGTTTCAGCACTTAAGAAGAATTGTGTATTGATTACAGTATTCAACCAAAAGTATTAAGTAGAACAAACAAAAAAAAATACTAAGAGGGATAACGTATTAAGTTGCTCATCAACAGTCCGGGTGAGGGCTGATCAAGTCACCGTTTCTCATAGTGTTCATTTCACTTTAACAGGTTTCCTTTTTGGTGCTCAGTTAGTTGTCACCGATCAGGTAGAACATATGGTATTTGTCCCTTTGGGACTGGCTTATTTCACTCAACATAGTGTTTTCCAGATTCCTAACGGGGATCACTTTTCAGTTAAAATTTAAACGCCTAAGAATAATTGTGTGTTAATTACAGAGTTCAACCAATGGTACTAGAACAAAAAAAAATACTAAAATGGATAAAGTATTACATTGTACATCAACTGTCAGGACAAGAGCTGATCAAGTCACTGTTTCTCACAATGTCCATTTCACTTCAACAAGTTTCCCCTTTGGTGCTCAGTTAGTTGTCGCCAATCAGGGAGAACATATGATATTTGTCCCTTTGGGACTGGCTTAATTCACTCAGCATGATGTTTTCCAAATTCCTCCATCTTGTTGCAAATGACCGGGTTTCGTTGTTTTTGACTGCTGTATAGTATTCTATAGAGTACATGTCCCATAATTTCTTTATCCAGTCTACTGTTGATGGGCATTTTGGTTGGTTCCAGGTCTTAGCTATTGTGAATTGAGCTGCAATAAACATTAATGTGCAGACAGCTTGTTTGTTTGCCAATTTCATTTCCTTTGGGTAAATTCCAAGGAGTGGGATGGCTAGGTTGAATAGTAGGGTTATATTCAGGTTTCTGAGGAATCTCCAGACTGACTTCCATAGTGGCTTTACCAGTTTGCATTCCCACCAACAGTGAGTTAGTGTCCCTTTTTCCCCACATCCTCTTCAGCATCTATTGTTGGTAGATTTCTGAATGTGAGCCATTCTAACTGGGGTGAGGTGAAACCTCATTGTGGTTTTGATTTGCATTTCCCTGATTGCTAGTGATCTTGAACATTTTTTCATGTGTCTGTTGGCCATTTGGATTTCCTCTTTTGAAAAATGTCTATTGAGGTCCTTGGCCCATGTCTTAAGTGGGTTGTTTGTTTTGATGTTGTGGAGTTTCTTGATCTCTTTGTAGATTCTGGTTATCAACCCTTTATCAGTTGCATAGTTTGCAAATATATTTTCCCAATCTGTTGGTTCCCTCTTCACTTTCCTGACTGTTTCTTTTGTAGTACAGAAACTTCTCAATTTGATGCAATCCCAAATGTTAATTTTGGCTTTGACTGCCTGTGCTTCTGGGGTGTTTTCCAAGAAGTCATTGCCGGTACCTATATCTTGCAGGGTTTCTCCAATGTTCTCTAATAATTTGATGGTGTCAGGTCATGGATTTAAGTCTTTAATCCATGTTGAGTGAATTTTTGTGTAAGGTGAAAGGTAGGGGTCTTGCTTCATGATTCTGCACGTGGAAATCCAATTTTCCCAGCACCATTTATTGAATAGACTGTCCTTACTCCAGGGGTTGGTTTTGGATCCTCGATCAAATATGAGTTGGCTGTAGATGTTTGGATTGATTTCTGGTGTTTCAATTCTGTTCCGTTGGTCTATCCATCTATTTCTGTACCAGTACCATGCTGTTTTGATTACAACTGCCCTGTAATATGTCCTGAAATCTGGTATTGTGATGCCTCTGGCTTTGTTTTTGTTGTACAAGATTGCTTTAGCTATTCGAGGTCTCCTGTGTCTCCATATGAATGTCAGCATCATTTTTTCCAGATCTGAGAAGAAGGTCTTTGGTATCTTGATTGGTATTGCATTGAATCTATAAATTGCTTTTGGGAGAATGACATTTCGATGATATTGATTCTCCCAATCCATGAGCATGGAAGATTTTTCCACTTTTTGGTATCCTCTTCTATTTCTTTCTTTAAGGTTTTGTAATTTTCATCGTAGAGATCCTTAACGTCCTTGGTTAAATTTATTCCAAGGTATTTGATTGTTTTTGTAGCTATTGTGAATGGGATTGATCTTAGAAGGTCTTCCTCAGCCGTGGCATTGCCTGTGTATACAAAGGCTGTTGATTTTTGTGCATTGATTTTATACCCTGCTACTTTGCCAAACTCTTCTATGAGTTCCAATAATCTCTTAGTAGAGTTCTTTGGGTCCCCTAAATAAAGAATCATATCATCTGCAAAGAGGGATAGTTTGAGTTCTTCCTTCCCAATTTGTATCCCTTTAATTTCTTTTTCTTGCGTAATAGCTCTGGCTAGAACTTCCAGAACTATATTGAATAGCAGTGGTGAGAGTGGGCATCCCTGTCTGGTACCAGATCTCAGTGGAAATGCTTCCAACTTTTCCCCATTCAATAGGATGTTGGCTGTGGGTTTTTCATAGATTGCTTTGATTGTATTGAGGAATGTTCCTTCCATACCCAATTTGCTTAGAGTTTTCATCATGAATGCGTGTTGTATTTTATCAAATGCTTTCTCAGCGTCTATTGAGATAATCATAAGGTTTTTCTTCTGCAGTCTGTTAATGTGGTGTATCACATTGATTGTTTTGCACACATTAAACCCATCCCTGCATACCAGGGATAAATCCCACTTGGTCTGGGTGGATGATCTTTCTTATGTGTTGTTGCATTCTATTGGCCAGAATTTTATTGAGGATTTTTGCATCTATGTTCATCAGGGATATTGGTCTGTAATTCTCTTTCAATGCTGCATCTTTTTCCGGCTTAGGAATTAAGGTGATGCTGGCTTCATAGAAAGAATTTGGGAGGACTCCCTCTTTTTTGATTGTTCTGAATAGTTTGAGAAGAATTGGAGTTAGTTGTTCTTTAAATGTCTGGTAGAATTCAGCAGTGAATCGGTCTGGTCCTGGGCTTTTCTTTGTTGGGAGGGCCTTTATTACTGTTTCAATTTCTGTCTCAATTATGGGTCTGTTTAGGTTTTCTGTGTCTTCCTGGTAATTTAGGTAGGTTGCATGTGTCCAGGAATCTATCCATTTCTGATAGGTTTCCCTGTTTGCTGGCATACAAGTCCTTGTAGTAATTTCTGATGATTCTTTTTATTTCTGTGGTGTCTGTTGTTATGTTTCCTTTTTCAGCTCTGATTTTATTGATTTGGGTCTTTTCTTTTTTTAGTTAGTTGTGCCAATGGGGTGTCAATTTTGTTTATTTTTTCAAAAAACCAGCTCCTCGTTTGGCTGGTTTTTTGTAATTTTTTTTGGATTCAATCCTGTTAATTTCTTCTCTGATTTTAATTATTTCTCTTCTCCTACTAGATTTGGCTCTGGTTTGCTGTCATCTATTTGGTGCCTTTCCAATTTCTTGATGTAGGCACCTATTGATATAAAATTTCCTCTTAACACTGCTTTTGCTGCGTCCCATAAGTTTTGGTATGTTGTGCTGTTATCCTCATTTACTTCCAGAAAATTTTTGATTTCTCTTTTAATTTCTTCTATGACCCATTGTTCATTCAGGAGCATGTTGTTCAATCTTCATGTGTACTGTTCTTGAAGAGGTTTTGCAGGTGTAATTAAAGTTCCTAATCAGTCAGGAAGATTATCCTGGCTGGGTGGAGTTCATCAGTTGAAAACTCTTAAAAGTGGATGTGGATCTGCCCTGGAGAGAGGCCTCAAGACTGCCTGTGGGAGACAGCTTCAGCCGGTGTCTCTGGGACTTGAGCTTTTTTGTGATCTTCGCTTTCTGACCCGCCTGCTCTGTGGACCCTGGATTTGCTCAACCAGCCTCCAACACTGTGTAAGCCAACTCTATTATATCTGCATGTACATACGCACACATGTGTGGAAGCATAGGTAGCTAGATACAGCTCCTACTGGTTCTGCTTTGTCTGGTTGGACCCCGACACAATTTTTTTCTTCTAGAAGTGGTTCTAGAGAACACGTCTCAAGGATGAGCACTCTGAACTGGCTGTGATTCCCGTGGCATGTTGTGGTGGAAAAGTTGTATAAATGGTCACCTTTGGGTATTAGAGGACCTTTTGAAGGTAAAAGTCTGGGTACCTACTGGAGGGCCTTTTAGTCAAAATAAGAAATCTGCTAGAGTTGATTGTTTCTAACGGCTCTGGGGAAGTGAAGAAGGTGGGTGAGATCAGAACTTTAAATTCCTAGGTAAGTGGCCTCTGTATCTTCACTCAGAGAACCCCTATCCTGTGGCTAGAACGCTGGGGTTTCGAAGATGGAAGCCAGAGCCTTCTCCTGTGAGTAGCAACCCAATTCTCAGTCACTTCTGTTAAGATTTGATCACTGGTCGGGAAGCTGACTCCTACAATCAAGGCTGGGGAATGTGGGTAAACTGTGGTCCTGCTGGTGAGGTCAGCCTCCCAAATGAAATCAAGTGGTCCTTGTTGGAGCAGCACCCCCCCACCTCTGCCTGATGATCATGGGAACTGTGTCAGCCTGAAGGGGGCCGAGGTGTACCTGGATGCTCGGTTCAGAGATTCCGTGCTTTCTTCCTGTCACGGTGCTTATGAATGAGGTTAGCACTTAAGCCAGCAGAATGAATGTGGCAGGTTGCAGTCTGAAATGTGGCTATCCCTTCCCCACCAGTTGAAGGTCTGAACAGAAAATAAAAAAAGGCTGGCTGACCCTCCCCCAGGAAAGAAAGAATTTTCCTGGCAGCCTTTGAAATGGAACCTCAGCTGCCCCTGGTTCTTCTGAACAGCCCGCCAGCACTCTGACTTGGACTGGGTCAGCGAGTCCTCTTCCTGGTGCTACCGCAGCTTCTGGCCTTCAGACTCGACCAGAGACACCAGCTTGGCAGACCTTGGACTTGGCAGCTTGTATACCTGCCTGACCAGTTCCTTATAATAGTAAACTATATGTATGTTGTCCTTCTCTGGAGAACCTGGCTAATGCAGGAGAAGGCCCTTTCTTACCTGAAGAGCGTGGCCTTCCTGGGGTAGTTACCTAACAAGGCACCTGTGCCTCTCCTAGCCCTAGTCCCTACTACCCCATTTGGTTGACAGTTCTGTATCTAGACTCAAGTCGAAGGTACAGGTATGCAAGAGGTGTGAGAGACCGGAAAATCTGCAAGGTGTCTTCAGTGTATGTGAACAGGAACCTAGGGGCTGTGTGTGGCCCAGGACGTCGAGTACGTGTGATCCAGGGGGGAGGAATACAGCGTTGCGTTAGCTCAGGCTGACTTTATTGATACACGCTCACTAGTCAGTGGCTGAGTAATTAGCTCAGGGGGTTAGAAACAGCTTAACTGGCTACTGGTTGGCTGGACTGAAAGGATGGCTTCCATTAAATGAAGTGGAAATGCCTGGTTATGTTGTAGAGTAGGGTGCCCAGTTGCAATGTTAGAGAGTTGATTGGCCACACAAGTCTTGCTCTCCCATCCTGGAAGGACAAATTTTTGTAACAGCTGTGAAAAATACACAGGAGAGCGCAAGCATCCTTGAAAAGCTTGGCCTCCTCTTCCAGAGGTCGGAAATCACACCAGAAACTGCTGTCATTGAACTGGCATCCCTAAGCACCCTGGAGATAATGAATCCTAACTTGGCAGGGGTCAGACAGTGGCATTTAGTAGATGAGGTGGTAATGGGTACCATAATGGGCAGTGGAGTTAAGCTGGTATCAGAATAGTTGGACTTGCAGAGATGGTGGTGTTGTGAGCTATCAGGATGTCCCTAGAATCAGTGTGGACAGGCAGCTTATTAAAATTTTGGTTGACCTTGATAAGCAGAGGAATTCCAGTCTAGGGAAAGGAGTCGGACTTGATGTAGGTTCCATTCCTTCAGTCATTTCCAACTTTGAGTCAGTTACCAAAGCCAAAAGTCCCTGAGGAAGCACAGTGCTACATGAATGAAGATGTATACTGTTAATCCTCCTCTCAGCCTTCTCTTAGAGATCTCTGGCCTTCTACCAGTGTGACTGTGCATTTAGGAAAGGGAATTTTTGGGAAAGGAGTTTGGTCTAGCAAGGCTGACGTACCACTAAGCTATCACTGTGCTCTTGCCTCATACACATTTCCTTAAGACTATGTCCCTTTTTTTAAAAAAAAAAAAATTTATTTATTTGAATGTCAGAGTTACACAGAGAGGGGCGAGGGGGAGAGAGATTCCACTATATTGGTTTTGTACGATGCCTGTTTAGCTAATCTGAGAATACTTAGATTTCCTTCCCGGTATGGTACCAGAGTCGGCCAAAAGAGAATGTCGCATAAGCTTTGAAATTCAGAGGCGAAGCAGCCAGTATTGCATTCCGGCAGTGGTGCTGTGGGCAGAGGCAGGAAGATGCCCATGCAGAGGTGCTGGCAGGCCCAGCTTGTCCTTGATCTTTCCTGATCTGCATCCAGCCCTTCTGACTGCTGATCTTCTGACCAGGAACGCCCCTAGGCCCACCATGTGCTGATGGCATGAGTTACCAGAATAGTAGCTCATGAAAGAACGGCCTTAACTAACAGGCTCTGCTTCGGTCTCACAGGAACAGCTGACTGTGTGTAGCGTCTACATTTCCCTGCAAACTTCCGCTGCAATACTGGGGACTTTTCTCTGATCTTCAGGTTCCCCTTTTCAGACCATTAGTTTTTCTGCTCTTGCCACAATTGTGTAAGGTGTAATTCCTACAGCAAACTAATTATTCCACAATACAATACACACAGTGGTTTTTGTTCCTTGATTGAACCCTAATTGATACACTTACAGAGGCTTGGGTTGTCCAGTAATCTGCCTGTGCCTACTAAGTACTTGAAGTGTGGCTTCCCTATATTGAGTTTTGCTGTGTGAAGTAAACACTGGATTTTGAGAATTAGTATAAAAAAGCAAATATTTTACCATTAAATACAAAAGTAACTAGATGCGCTACAATAATATTTTTGATTTCCTGAATTAAAATAAAAATGTAATTTGTCTACTTTTACTTCATGGGTTACTAGGATATTTTAAGTTACTTATTTGGTTCACATTGTATATCTCTGCCCTGATGTAAGCCTCTTTATATATATGTTTACATATATATTTATGTATGGAAAGTTTATAGATAGATAGATAGATAGATAGATAGATAGATAGATAGATGCTGCGGGGCTCCAGGAAAGATCTCCTCCTTACATACCACCTTGTCATAGCTAGGCTAGGTGCTGCAGCTGAAGGAGGTGAATGCCTCCCAGGTGTCAGGTGTACCTAAGAATAGTCATGTTCCTGGTGATGGGTAGGTGTAGTTGAAGTATTGTTGTTATGCCTCTAATACCTTATATAGGTTTATGTGGACTTCTGTGGACCAATTCAAGAGTCCAAATGTTAGTTTTTCTATGGGAAAATATACTCAAAGTTCTAAGAAAAATAAATTTGCAAGGAAAATTTCAATGAAAATAACCTGATCATAGAGACAGTTACCATATCAGGAAAGAAAAGTACCATTGAACTTTCTCTAAAGTATAAACATTGAATTAATTAAAATATTAAACATTGCCCATCCTCATGAATTACTTTATTCAGTTATATTTGGGAATTATATAATCTGTAAGACTTCTGTTGTCTTTGTTAAAACCTAAGTTAAATTTTTAAAATCAATTTAGCAAGAGCTGTTTAGTAAACAAAGTGGTATTTGATATGATACTCTGGATTTAACTAGCGATCTAACTCAGTGAGACTCTGACTACATTGTATGACAGACAGGTGGGTTGCTACATTTATGCTACTCTTACACAAATTCACAACTCTTTAGCCGTGAGTGGCATGGAATGTTCTGTACATGGTACACTGACTGTATCAGTGCAAAAAAATTACGAGCCGTTTTAACAAAGACTTTATGGCAACAAAACAAGGTATTTTTCTGTTAAATACTATAATAACACTGAAAATTTCATAAGAAGGTATCCTCAGTTTCATTTTAAATATGAAGAAAATGAATGCCAAAAATGATGGCAAATTTTCATTTCACTGAATGTAAAACTTTTTGGATAGCATCAAATTTAGGAAAAAATAATCCTTAGCCTTCTGAGTAATTTTGTAAAAATTTGAAATTTAGCATAAGAAAAATGCATTTGCTTAAAGTTTTCAGTAAAATGTGTTTATGTGGGGGGTGTGTGTGAGAGAGAGAGAGAGAAGCTGTTTTGCCACGGTGCTACTGAATCTGTAGTGAAAATGAACTCATGAGAGTATAAGCAGCTCTTCATTCTGTAGACTTGAAAATTTGATCTGTAACCCAATATTCTGTGATGGCCTAATTAATGGCAAATTCTTTGCTACACCATCACTATTTGGGGGGAATAAAAAATTAGTGAAAATGTAGACATCTCATGCATAAACAATAAGTATATTTGTATATTAATATATTTCTAAAAACAAGACTATAAGTTTTTAAATGAGGGGCATAAAAGAAAAACAGTTATTAATTGCTTTCACTAGCTTTATCTTTTATTCCAAAGATATGACTTCTCTTATTATAAGTGAATAAACAGACAACCACAGTGGTTAAATAATTTGTCCATTATCAAATAGTTTATAAATATTGGCTTGGTTTTGGATAAATCTTTTCTTAAAGAACTTTATGACCAGTTCTCCAGTGTTCTCAAATTGAATTTTATCCCAGCAGAATCATGAAAGTCTGTCAGTTTTTTTTTTTTTTTTTTTGACAGGCAGAGTGGACAGTGAGAGAGAGAGACAGAGAGAAAGGTCTTCCTTTGCCGTTGGTTCACCCTCCAATGGCCGCCGCGGCCAGCGCGCTGCGGCCGGCGCACCGCGCTGATCCGATGGCAGGAGCCAGGAGCCAGGTGCTTTTCCTGGTCTCCCATGGGGTACAGGGCCCAAGCACCTGGGCCATCCTCCACTGCACTCCCTGGCCACAGCAGAGAGCTGGCCTGGAAGAGGGGCAACCGGGACAGAATCCGGTGCCCCAACTGGGACTAGAACCCGGTGTGCCAGCGCCGCAAGGCGGAGGATTAGCCTAGTGAGCTGCGGCGCCGGCGTCTGTCAGTTTTTTTAAACACATAGTTGTACAAGAGAGGAACATGAGGACAGGTTAAGCAAATTTTAGTCACATCATGAAGTGATAAAGAGCTCTCCATTATAGTGATTATAATTTTTTAATATTTTTTTAAAATTTATTTATTTGAAAGAGTTACACAGAGAGAAGCAGAGGCAGAGAGAGAGAGAGAGAGAGGGAGAGAGAGAGAGAGAGAAAGAGAGAGAGGTCTTCCATCCACTGGTTCACGCCGCAATGGTCAGAGCTACGCCCATCCAAAGCCAGGAGTTTCTTCTGGGTCTCCCAAGCAGGTGCAGGGGCCCAAGGTCTTGGGCCATCTTCTACTGCTTTCCCAGGCCATAGCAGAGAGCTGGATCAGGAGTGGATTAGCCGAGTCTCAAACTGGTGCCCATATGGGATGCCGGCACTGTAGGCGCGGCTTTACCCACTATGCCACAGTGCAGCCCCTAATGATTATAATTTATAGACCAATTAGAAGTGAGCAGATGTGCCATGATGCTTTATTCTGTCTCCAGATGTATTATTTGTAATATCTGAACTCATATTCTTTAAAAAATATTTATTTGAAAGAGTTACAGAGGGAAAGGGAAAGAGAAGAAGAGAGAGAGGGGGAAAAGGTAAAAGAAGGAGAGAGGGAAAGGGAAAGGAAAAAAGAAAAGGGAAAAGCCAAGGGCCAGGGATTTCTTCCCGGTTTCCCATGTGAGTGACAAGGGCTGAAACACCCTCCCCAAGCCATTAGCAAGGAGCTGGAACAGAAGTCGAACAGCTGGGACTAGAACTGGCATCCATGTGGGATGCTGGTGCCCCAGCTGGCAGCTTTTCCTGCTACAACACAATGCTGTCCTCTCACGTTTGTTCTGTTTCAGTAGAATCTAGACAGTCATAAAGGTCAGACGGTGGGTCATAAGAGAAAATAGGAAAAAGTGAGACTTTTAAAACCTGTAAATCAAATTTAAAAAATTACTTATGTATTGCTACCTGGACTTTAAAATCCACCAAATAATTTCAAAAGGTCACTTAACAACTTTATATAAAATTACTTATGGTATAATTCATTATAATTCTTGTATATAGGATATCAGGGATCATATAATTCTCCTACCCCAAAACAATGCGAAAAGTCATCCTGGGAGAGTGTTGTTTTATTGATAAACAATATTCATTGCCCTCTTTTCCTATGAGCGTCTCTTGATACCTATCATTTCAACCTCAGCGTGGTCCAAGGGACAGCAGATGGGTAGAACAGATTGCTTCTGGGTAAAAATATGCATTTGAACAAGATTGCTAGGCATTTGAAGGCTTAAGAAATGTTGTTGCTGACTTCCAATCTAGGTTGATTGCTGTACGGTAGTCCTGCCTCTGATTCGGCTTCAAATATTCAGACCAGCATATCAATTAGTGTCCTCTTTTTTTCCCCCTGTGGCACGTGTAAATCAGGAATATATACTTTGTTTTTGGGAGACAGGCCTTGCATAATTTTTAAAGTTATTTTGGAATGAGAAAACTAAACTGCATTGTAGCTATATAATTTTGTTTTAAAAATCTGTAATTCACAAATAGGTTCCTGTTATGTCAAACTGAGAAGTTTAGGACTGTAATTACTACTAATTATATCCCACTGGTAAGTTGGAATGTGTCATAGTGTTATTGATGATGGCCACTAAATTACAGTTTTCTTTTTCCTCAACGAATGGCAAGACCAACTTCTAAAACATGAATGACTTTCTGGACCTTTTTCAAAGGATGGCAGATTTATGAGACAGGTCAAGTCTCCCTTGTCACTCTACTTCCCCGTAATTACAAGTGGCACTGCAAGTAGATCAGAGCACTGTCTTCCCTTTGAGTCCAGACGTAACCTCAGGTTTCTCCCAGCAAAGCATTGCAGGCTGCCACCACAAGTCAAAATTGGCTCACAGTATGAAAGGTACTAGCAAATGCAGTGTTGCATACTAAATAGTCTCACAGATAGTGACAATTTTCATTGCTACTGATAAAAATGTTCATTAACAGAATGCAAGTATTTCATTCTTATATTCTTAATCCAGACCACTTTTAGTTACTAATACTTGTGTAGCAGTATTACTATCAAGCTTCCTCAGTGACAGCTCACTCTCATCACGTTATGATATGGACAGTGTAGTGAAAAGAGCACAGCTCTTGCAATTGGACAGAAAGAAGTTAAGTCAATCACTTTTTTTTTTTTTAAATTTTTTGACAGAGTGGACAGTGAGAGAGAGAGACAAAGAGAGAAAGGTCCTCCTTTTTCATTGGTTCACCCTCCAATGGCTGCTGCAGCCGGCACACCACGCTGATCTGAAGCCAGGAGCCAGGTGCTTCTCCTGGTCTCCCACGCAGACGGAGGGCCCAAGGATTTGGGCCATCTTCCACTGCACTCCCGGGCCACAGCAGAGAGCTGGCCTGGAAGAGAGGCAACCGGGACAGAATCTGGCGCCCCGACCAGGACTAGAACCTGGTGTGCTGGCGCCGCAAGGCAGAGGATTAGCCTAGTGAGCTGCGGCGCTGGCTTTCAATCACTTTTTAATCACTTTCTGCGTCTTAACTTTTCTTCCTCATCTGTAACTTAAAGATAACATAAAATCCAAAGAGTACTGGGAAGATTAGATAACTTGTTAATGTGATCAGCCAAGTATCTAAGATACAGAAGTTTCTTAAGCAAATGTTAACTGCTGTCTTCTCTCGGTTCCCTTTTCCTCTGAATGGTTTTGTTGGTGGGCAAGATGACACCTGTAAAGCAAGTAAAACATTTACCAGGTTCTTAGAGGAGTGATAGTTATTTCTTACAAGTGTTGGTATCAATAATAAACATCCATTTTACTGGGAAGATATTTTATCATTTTATCTGCTTGATCATCTTTGGGTGAGGTTCATAAACTTAAAAATATGTAAGAGAGTGAAAGAAACTTAGGACGATGTCTTAAAGTACTTAATAGATTGATAATATATGTAAAAAGAAGTAACCACAAACTTCCTAAGTCTAATAGCTACTTCTGTAATTATTGAAATAGGAAAAATACTCAAAATGTATCTACTGTACCATAGCAGACTTTAAGTAACAGTGGGCATGGTAAAGTGTGTTTTGCATGTATGTTTCTGTTATAGGGTCAGGAAAACACATACATCACAGTGCATACTTTCTATGGTAATAAGATGATAATAACATCATAGTCTAAGGAAACTTTTTTTTCTAAGCAAAACAGCTCTTTTCCTTTTTGTTGCAAAAGACAGTCTGCTGTGTACTTTAGATAAAACATTTACTTAAAAACATGACTGCAAGATACATCTCAAAATAGAAGAAGCATTATTTTAGGGTGTGGGGGTATAGCTCAGGGGTAGAGCATTTGACTGTAGAAGAAGCATTATCTCACCTAGACTAAGTGACTTTACATGTAAACTTCAGAAATCACACACTGACTCTGTAAAGAATGCTATTGGCATTTTTGATAGATTATATTGAATCTGTAAATTGCTTTAGGTAGTATAAATATCATCAAAATATCTATTTTTCTAATTCATGGGCAATTTTTTGTATCCTTGATGATTTCTTTCATCAATTTCTGAATTTCCATTGTAAAGAAGTTTCACCTCTTTGTTTAAATTTATTCCTAAATGTTTGATTTTTTTTTTGTGGCTATTTTGAATGGGATTTCTTTCTTGATTTCTCTTTTTTGAGTTCAGCATTAGCAGACAAAACTGCTTTTTTGTATATTTATTTTGTAACCTACAACTTTACTGACTTGGTTTATCAATTCTAACGGCTTTTTGGTGGATGTTTAGGTTTTTCCACATACAACATCATGTCACCTGCAAACATGGATTATTTGGCTGCCTCTTTTCCAATTCTGATGTCTCTGATTTCTTTCTCCTCCTTAGTTGCTCTCATTGTAACTTTCAGTCTGCTGCTGAGTAAGAGTGGTGAAAGTGGGCATCCTCGTCTTGTTCCAGAGCTGAGGGGAATCGTTTTGCTTTTCCCCATTCATTTCCCCATGATGATGCTTGTTGATTTGTGATGCATAGCCTTTATAATTTTGAGGAATGTTCCTCTATACCTAATTTGTGGAGGGCTTTTATTATGAAAAGGTATTGAATCTTAGCAAATGCTTTCTCTGTATCTATAGAGATAAGATGGGTTTTGTTCTTCATTCTGTTGGTCTATGACATTTATTGATTTGTGAATGTTGAACTACCCTTGCATTTATGGGATAAATCCCATTTGATATTGATGTATAATCTTGGCGGTTTTGGATTTGATTTTCTAGAATTTTGCTGAGAATCTTTGCATCTATATTCATTAAGCATATAGGCCTGTAGTTTTCTTTTTGTGTCCTGTCTGGTTTGGTATCAAAGTAATGCTGGCCTCATAAAAAGAGTTAGGCAGAATCCTGTCCTGTTGTCTATTTTGGAATAGCGTGAAGAGTATTGTTATTTCCTCTTCGAATGTTTTGTAGAATTCAGTAGTAAAGCCATCAGGTCCAAGACTTTTCCTTGATGGGCAACTTTCATTACTGCTTTAATCTCATTGATTGTTATGGGTCTGTTTAGATTGTTGATACCTTCTTGACTTACCTTGGTAGGTTATATGAATCCATGAATTTATCCACTTCGTTGAGTTTACTGGTATATAGTTCTTCATAGCAGTTTCTTATGATCCTTTGTATTTCAGTGGTGTCAGTTGAAATATCTCCTTTTTCATCTCTAATTTTCTTTTTTTCTTAGTTTGGCTAGAGGTTTATTTTTTTTTTCTCAAAAAACCAACTTTTTGTTGATCTTCTGTATTGCTTTAAGTTTAAATTTCATTTATTTCTGCTCTGATCTTATTTCTTCCTGCTGATTTTGGGTTTGGTTTGCTCTTGTTTTTCTGTCTTCATGATGCATCATTAGATCTTTGACATTTCTCTTATTTTTAAAGATTATTTATTTACTTTAAAGAGTTAACAGAGAAGGAGAGGCATTGAGAGAGGCCTTCCGTCCATTGGTTTACTCCCCAATTGGCCGTAATGGCTGGAGCTGTGCGAATCTGAATCCATGAGCTTTTTCTGGGTGTCCAATGTGGGTGCAAGGGCTCAAGGACTTGGGCCATCTTCCACTGCTTTCCCAGGCCACAGCAGAGAGCTGGACTGAAAGTGGAGCAGCCAGGACTCGAACGGGTGCCCAAATGGGATTTATCTTTTAAGCCACACTGCTGGTTCACTCCACAAATCACCATAGCAGTTGGGCAGCTGGAGACAGGAGCCCAGAGCTTCTGGGTCTCCCATGTGGCCAGCAGGGGCCCAGGCCTGGCTTCCCCAGGCACATTAGCAGAGACAGCTGCGTGGGAAGCTGAGCAGTCAGGACTTGAACCAGCACTCTGATATAAGGTGGCAGCACTGCAAGTGACTGCTTAACCCATTGTGCCACAACACTGGCCCCACCATGGCATTCTTTAGTAACTGATCCAGATTACACAGTTCTTAAACAGCAGTTTCAGGGCTGGTGCTGTGGTGTACTGTGTTAAGCCCCGCCTGCCATGCCAGCATTCCAGATGAGTGCCTGTTGAGTCCCAGCTGTTCACTTCTGATCTGGCTCCCTGCTAAAGGCCTGGGAATGCGGTCAAAGATGGCCCAAGGGCTTAGGCCCTACACCCACGTGAGAGAACTGAAAGAAGCTCTTGGCTCCTGGCTTCAGACTGGCCCAGCTTTAGCCATTGTGGCCATTTGGGGAGTGAACCAGAGGATAGAAGACCTCTCTGTCTCTCCCCCACCCCAACTCTTCCTCTCAAATCTTTTAAATGATTTTTTATTTAGTCATATAAAAGACTTAAGTGAAGTTTTGTTACTTTCATTTTTTTTTCGCTTATACCATGACATCTATTTTAGATAAATTCTAAGAAATAAGTGAAATTGATGGCACTGCTGTTGTATTTAGCATTTACTACTAGAGTGGCATTCAATAATAAGGCAGACATGGAAATATGAAATGTTATTTATTCTTGAACTTGGTAATTCATAGTGGTAAGTATTAGTACAGTATAAATTCTGATTCCCTTATATCCTAATTTACATTCCTCTAGCTTCGGTTGAGTATAAAATATATTGGTATGGGTTTGTGAGTTTGCATTTTTAAAATCAAGAAATGAATTATATGCTGAAAGTATTCATAAATATACATCAATTTGAGCATTTTTAAAAATGAATGCGTGAGCGGTGTTTATAGTTAATCTTCACCTTAATAAAACTCAGTAAAAACAAATGGTTGGTAGAAATCTCATAAAAGTATTAAATAACGTTATGAGATAAATCAGTTTCAAGACTTTTCTTGAAGCCCCTGCATATCCCCGTCCTTGAGTGCTGACTTCCCACTGCACCCACAGAAGGGACTGCAGTCTCACAGACCCAGCTGGAGCCAGCAGCAACAGAGACCCTGCCACCTTAGTCCAAGTGGTCTTCTGCACTACCTGGGACAGGCGGTTCAACACAGCAGTGTGGGCAAGGCTTGGTTCTACAGACCTGGAGCCATTCCCTTGCATTCTCCTTCCCACCCCAGGCAGCGCAGAGAACTGCAGACAGGAGAAGGCCTCCGCCCTGCCCTGATTCTCCTGCTGAGCTCACTGCAGCACTGGGGGCTCTGATAGGTCAGGTACCTGTACGGGCCGCATGGCTCCCATCTCTAGCAGGCTCTAGCTTCGCTTCAGTCCAAGCCTGCACTTTGTCATCATGTTTGGTTGTACATACCAGCCTGGGCTGCATGGCTCCCATCTCTAGCAGGCTCTAGCTTCGCTTCAGTCCAAGCCTGCGCTTTGTCATCATGTTTGCTTGTACATACCAGCCTGGGCTGCATGGCTCCCGTCTTCAGCCTGCCTCGGCTTTGGTGAGCATCCCTAACTCTAGCCCTGGGAAAGCTTGAGCTTGCCCTAGCTGTGTGGTATAAGGCTGGTCGTAGACACCTGCCTGAGCTACACAGTTCCAATCTCTATCCTGCTGTGGTTCTGGCTAGTGCCCTGAACACCAACCCTGAAGCAGCTGAAGTGTACCACAGCTCTGGTGGGTGCAGTTGGCCATCCACATCTGACCAGGTTGTTCAGCTGCCTTCTGAATGAGCCTTGCTGTTGGTGAGCACCAGACCACAGCCCTGCCATGGCACAAGAGTACCACGGCTTTGCTTGGTGTGTTTGGGGGAATACATATCTTCCCAGGATATGTAGTTCAATTCTCTAGCATCTTGCTTCAGTTAGTGTGGCTGTTGGATCTACCAGCCCATGGTACAGGGCTGCATACTCCAGCCTCATGTGGCTTTGGTGAGTTCCCTAGACTCCAGTCCTACCATGGTGTAAGCCCATGCAAGTTTCAGTGGGCACAGGGGAGGCACACACCCCTTGGACTTGGGCCCAACACTGCCCTAACGAGTGCTACCACCACCGAGATCCTGTGGCTACTGACATTGTCAACAGTGGAAAGATACAGGGAGACTGCACTTTAGCATCCAAAAGCCAAAGCAGCTTATAAAAGTGATACTCAAAAACTCATCTTTAGAAACAAGCCTTTAATCTACAAAAACCATGCTTTAACAGCAATAGGAGCAATTGACACATCGCTTGTGCAAAAATCAACACAGGCACAGGACTCAAGAAGTCTGAAGAAACAAGTCAATATGATGCCTCAAAAAAACCAATAATACTTTGAGATATCAAAATCCACCAAAAGGGAGATCAATGAAATGTCTGAAAGAATTCAAGAGTGATTATAATTCCTAGATAAAAGAATATAAAGTTAAGTGAAATGAGAAGTGAATGCATGATATGAATGAGAACTTCAGCAGGAACAGAAACCTTAAAGAAGCAAACAAATCTTAAAGAACTCAATAAGGCAAATTAAATATAGCTGAATGGCTCGGCAGCAGATAAAGCAGAAGTAAGACTATCAGAACTTAAAAACAGGTCTTGAATTATTCCAATCAGATAAATAAGAATGAAGGCAGCCTCCATGATCTTTGGGACACAAGTAAAGAAGCTAATATTCACATAATGGGAATTGCTGATGGAAAGGAAAGTAAAAGGCATAGAAACCCCATTTAATGGGGAAATGTTTGATGTTATTTCAATCTGGACACACCCAAGTACAGGACATGTGAAGGACCCAAAATGGACATGCCTCACCACAACACATTAAAGTCAAACTCAAAATTATAAAAACAGAATTATAAATTTTTCAAGAGAAAATCATAAAGTAACCTGTATAGGAAAATGTTCTAACAGCAGAATTATAGGCTATGAGGAATGGAATGATATATTCTTAGTTCTGAAATAAAAGAACTGCCAGCCAAGAATAATTTACCCAGTAAAGCAGTATTTCTTTTTTTCCTTGACAGAGAGAGAGGGAGGGAGGGAGGGAGGGAGAGAGAGAGAGAGAGAGAGAGAGAGAGAGAGAGAAAGGTCTTCCTTCCGTTGGTTCACACCCCAAATGGTTGCTACCGCCTGCGTGCTGCGCCGATCCAAAGCCAGGAACCAGGTGCTTCCTCCTGGTCTCCCAAGTGGGTGCAGGGCCCAAGCACATGGGCCATCCTCCACTGCCTTCCCGGGCCACAGCAGAGAGCTGGACTGGAAGAGGAGCAACCAGGACTAGAACCCAGGGTGCCAGCGTTGCAGGCGGAGGATTAGCCTAGTGAGCTGCGGTGTCAGCCATAAAGCAGTATTTCATAAGTGAAGGAGAAAAAGCCATTTGAAGATGAGTAAAAACTGAAAGAATTCATCACCAGACCAGCCTTATAAAAGATGACTAACATTATCCTACATCCAGAAAACAGACAACTTCAGCCATGAGCACATGTGAAATTATAAAACCCACTAGAATACATAAATGGCAATACAGATAAACAGAAGAACTATTAAATAACAAATGGCTTGGATCTGTAATTTTTTATCATTATAACTCTAAATGTCAATGGACAAAATTCCCCAATTAGAATGGATGATTAAAAAAAAGACTTAAAGATATGTTGCCTACAAGAAACCCATTTCATCTGTAAAGACAGACCGAAAGTGAAAGGATGCAAATAGATACTCCATGCAATTAGGAACTAAAATCAAGCAAGAACAGCTATACTTATATCAGACAAAATAGAGTGAAAGACAAAACCTGTGGAAAGAGACAAAGATGGTTATTATATAATGACCAAAGGATTGGATCAACAAGATATGGTGATTATAAAATGCATGTGTGCTTAATTCTGTTGTATCCAGTTTCTGAAAACATTAGATCAAAATGGAATGTTAGGGTCTAAAATAATAGTGATATTAATGGGGGACTTTGATCAATGAATAAGGTCATGTAGACAACAACAACAACAAACTTCCAAGAAACATCAGAATTAAACTACCCTTTATACCAAATGGACTTAGCAGACGTGCAGAATACTCCATCTCATGTGCAGAGTACACGTGCTTTTCATCACCACATGAACATTCTCTAGACCATATCTTAGGCCACAAGACAAATGTTGATATATAGGGAAAAAATGAAATCATACGTATCTTTTCTGGCCACAATGTAAAAAGAAACCAACAATTAAAGACACTTTAGAAATTATCAAAGTCCATGAGCACGGAAAAACTTCTTCCTTAATGAAGATGGGTTATTAAAGAACTCAAAGGAAAATTAAATTCCTTGAAACAAATGAAATTGGGAACACAACATATCAAAGCTTATGTGAAACAGCAAAACACCTACATAAAGACAGTAAGATGTCAAACATCCTAACTATGCATTTCAAGGTCCCAGAAAAACAAGAAAATTAGTCAGTAGAAAGAAAAATAATAAAGAACAGAGCAGAACTAAATGAAATAGAAATTAAGAAAACAATGAAAGATGAATGAGAGTTGGTTTTCTGAAAAGATAAAATTGATAAACTGTTAGCCTAAGAGAGAATACCCTAATAAAATAGGAGATGAAAGAGATATTATAGCTGATAATAGAGAAATGCAGAGGATCATTAGGAACTACTATGAATAACTGCATGTTAACAAATTAGAAAATCTTGAAGAAATGCATACGTTTCTGGATATAAAAACTTATCAAAATTGTACAATGAAGACATAAAGAAACCTGAACAGACCAATAATGAATAATGAAACATACTCTATAATAACGTTTCCATACAAAGAAAAACTCAGAATCTATGGCTTCACTGTCAAATTCTACCAAACACTGAAAGAGGAACTAACAACAATTCTGTTCAAGCTATTCCCTCAAACTGAAAAACTCATTCTATAAGGCAGCATCATCCTGATACTAAAACCAGGCAAGGAGACAACAAAAAGTACAGACTGATATCCCTGATAAATACAGATGTAAAAATTCTAGCAAACTGAATCCAAGACACCAAAGAGATCATACATAATATACAAGGAGGATTTATGCCAGGGATTCAGGGATGGGTCAATATGGGCAAGTCAATAAATATAACATCACATCAATAGAATGAAGGATAAAAACCATATAATTATGTCAACAGATACATGATCTGAACCCTAGAAAAGGATGTCCACTCTCACTACTCTTATTCAGTGTGGTTCTGGAAACTTTAGCAATGAGGCAAAGAAATAAGTGACATAAATAGGGAAGAAAGAATTAAAATTATTCCTGTTTGCAGATAACAGAATTTTCTGTATAAGGAAACCAAAAGATTTCACTGAGAGATTATTAGAATTGAGAAAAGAATTCAGTAATGTTGCAAGATATAAAATCAACATATAAAACTCATTTTATATTCCAATAATAAACTTGCTGGGAAATTATATGGGCAATACTGTTCACAATGGCAACTAAAAAAACCTACCTTCAAATAAATTAACCAAGGATGTGAAAGATTTTTACAATGCAAATTACAAACCCTTATACAAATTGAATAGGATACACAAACAGGAAGAGACCTCTCAAATTCAGGGACTGTAAAACTTAATATAAATCCTAAAATTCCCATGGAAACATCTAAGACTCCAAATAAAAAGACTCTTGAACAGAAACAGCAAAGATGGAGGCATAATACCAGATTTTAAGACATACTACAGAGCTACTGTAGCCACAACAGCATAGTACTGGCATAAAAACAGACACATAGACCAGTGAAACAGAAGAGAAACTGAGAAATGAAACCACACAGTTAAAGGCAACTTATCTTGGACAAAGGAGGAAAAGGTATACTAAGGAGCAGAGACAGTATCTTCAATAAATGGTGCTGAGAAATCGGGATATCCTTATGCAGAAAATTGAAACAAGTTCCCTACATTTGACCCTGTAAAACAATCAATTTGAAATGGATCAAGGATCTATAAGTAAGACCTGACACTATGAAGCTAATAGAAGAAAAAATAGAGATTGGCACAGGTAACAACTTTTTGGAAAAGAACATGAAAGCACAGGCAATAAAAGCAAAAAGTAGATAAATGACACACCAAACTAAATCTTTTGCAAAGCAATGGAAACAATAAACATTGTGAGAAAATGTCAAAGTAGTATCGGACAAAATATCCAAAATATATAAGGAACTAAAGAAACTCAAATAACCAATCCAGTTAAGAAATGAACAAGGACTCTGAGCAAACATTTCTCAAAAGAACAAGTACAAATGGCCAACATAAAACAATGCTCAATATCACTAGCCATCAGAGAAAGGTAAATCAAAACAACCGTGAGACAACATTTCACTCCAGTTAGTATGGCTATTATCAAAAAGACAAAAACTTAACAGATCAACCACTCGATGCAGTTATCCTAGTATATAACCTGAGGAAATGGAATCCATACATGAAAGAGAAACCTGCAGCCATGTGTTCATTGTAGCACTATTCATACTAGCCATGGTATAGAATTAACTTAAAAGGTCCACTGATGGATACATGTATAAGAATATTTGATATATGTGTACAATGGGATATTATTCAGCCATAAAAGAGAATGAAGTCCAGATACTTGCAGCAAAATGCATGGAACGGGAGATCACAATGTTAGGTGAGATGAGCCAGACACAGAAAAGACAAACACTTTGTTCTCTTGCATATATGGAGGATAAGAGAGACTTGCATTTAAAATCTGGTTGTGAGAGGCTGGGAAGGGAGGGCGCAGATGTAGGAAGACTGGATAGCATGTACCAAAACACAGCAGGGTGAGCACAATGGGTTCTGGTGATTTGTAGCACACTGGGGTGGTTCATAGCAATGTATTCTATATAAAGAACTGGAAGAAAGGGGCTTGGGCTGGTAGGCGCCCAAGACAAGACACAAACAAATGGAAAGGCCGCTTGTCCATTGTAGTCAGTGTAAGCCAGGTATTGGTGCTGAAAAGCTGCACAGTACTCCTGAAAAAGGTGCAAATAGTTCATAATAAATGCAAATGAAAATTTTAAAAATTGAAAAATTTCTTTTCCTTTCCTTGGATCTTCATTGGAAAATGAATTTTTAAACAATTGATGCTAAAGAAGAAGAACATAACACTATTTTTGTTTTACTCTAAAGCTCATTTATGTATTTTATTTATAAATTCAAGTTCATCTATTGAATGGCTATTGTGGGCTGGATGCCTGAAGGAAATGAAAGATCTCTTTCCATCTCAGGTTCTATCTGACCTCATAGTCAGGTAAGTCTTAAAAATGCTTAGCAGCTTTTAGTTCCATCTGCATCAAATTTAAAAATTTGTTTATAATTTCTAAATTTACTTTTAATGTGAAAAATTATAGAGCTTTCAGATTGAGTTATTAGTCAATATGGATATTATTAATATACTGAGACTGTTCTAGATTATGCTTTCTTTTTATGGGTATTTATATATTTAAAATATTAAAACATTTATTAGATAGTAATACCTATCAGTTTAAAGATTTGTATCTATAAATCAAAACAGCATGATACTGGTACAAAAACAGATGGATAGACCATTGGAACAGAATAGAAACACCAGAAATCAATCCAAACATCTACAGCCAACTTATATTTGATCAAGGATTCAAAACCAATTCCTGGAGCAAGGACAGTCTATTCAATAAATGGTGCTGGGAAAACTGGATTTCCACCTGCAGAAACATGAAGCAAGACCCCTACCTTACACCTTACACAAAAATTCACTCAACATGGATTAAAGACTTAAATCTATGACCTGACACCATCAAATTATTAGAGAGCATTGGAAAAACCCTGCAAGATACAGGCACAGGCAAAGACTTCTTGGAAAAGACCCCAGAGGCACAGGCAGTCAAAGCCAAAATTAACATTTGGGATTGCATCAAATTGAGAAGTTTCTGTTCTGCAAAAGAAACAGGAAAGTGAAGAGGCAACTTAACAGATTGGGGAAAAAATATTTGCAAATTATGCAACCAATAAAGGATTAATAACCAGAGTCTACAAAGAGATCAAGAAACTCCACAACAACAAAACAACCAATCCACTTAAGAGATGGTCCAAGGACCTCAATAGACATTTTTCAAAAGAGGAAATTCAAAGGCCAGCGCCACGGCTAAATAGGCTAATCCTCTGCCTGAGGTGCTGGCACCCCAGGTTCTAGTCCCGGTCGGGACACTGGATTCTGCCCCGGTTGCCCCTCTTCCAGGCCAGCTCTCTGCTATGGCCTGGGAGTGCAGTGGAGGATGGCCCAAATGCTTGGGCCCTGCAGCCACATGGGAGACCAGGAGAAGCACCCAGCTCCTGGCTTCAGATCAGCGTGATGCGCCGGCCACGGTGGCCATTGGAGGGTGAACCCACGGCTCTCACTGCCCACAATAAATGAAATTCAAATGGCCAACAGACATACAAAAAAATGTTCAGGATCACTAGCCATCAGGGAAATGCAAATAAAAACCACAATGAGGTTTCACCTAACCCAGGTTAGAATGGCTCACATACCGAAATCAACTAACAACAGATGCTGGCGAGGATGTTGGGGGAAAGGGACACTAACCCACTGTTGGTGGGAATGCAAACTGGTAAAGACACTATGGAAGTCAGTCTGGAGATTCCTCAGAAACCTGAATATAGCCCTACCATACAACCCAGCCATCCCACTTGGAATTTACCCAAAGGAAATTACATTTGCAAATAAAAAAGCTGTCTGCACCTCAGTGTTTATTGCTGCTCAATTCAATAGCTAAACAATAGCCAAGACTTGGAATCAACCTAAATGCCCATCAACAGTAGACTGGGATATGTACTCTATAGAATACTATACAGCAATAAAAAAAAGAAATCTGGTCATTTGCAACAAAATGTACGAATCTGGAAAACACCATGCTGAGTGTCATGAGCCAGTCCCAAAGGAACAAATATCATATATTCTCCCTGATCAGTGACATCTAACTGAACACTTAAAAGGAAACCTGTTGAAGTGAAATGGACACTATGAGAAATGATGACTTGATCAGCCCTTTTCCTTACTGTCGATGAACAACTTAATACTTTATCCCTTTTGGTATTTTTTTTTTTTTGCTCTACTTAATGCTATTGGTTGAACTCTTTAACACACAATTATTCTTAGGTGTTTAAATTTGACTGAAAAGTGCTCCCTGTTAAATATAAGAGTTGGAATAAGAGAGAGAGGAGATATACAGTTTGGCACATGCTCAATCGGACTTGTCTCAAACGGTAGAGTTAAAAATATGCCAGGGAATTCCAATTCAGTCCCATCAAGGTGGCATGTACCAATGCCATCTCACTAGTCAAAGTGCTGAGTTTCAGTTCACAATTGATCATAATGAAAGGATTAAGAGTCAAAGGGATCACATAAACAAGACTAGTGTCTGCTAATACTAACTGATATAATTAAAAAGGAGAGAATGATCCAACATGGCAAGCAGGATACATAGCAGACTCATAGAATGGCAGATGTCCTAGACAGCACTCTGGCCTCAGAATCAGCCCTTAAGGCATTCAGATCTGGCTAAAAAGCCCAGGAGAGTTTCTCAGGCATGGATAGCCAAGATATTGTGGCCAAAAAAATGGCCTAAATGAAAGATCTCTGTGAGTGAGGTCCCAGTGGAAAGAACGGGCCATCAAAGGAGGAGGTACCTTTCTCTGAAGGGAGAACTTCCACTTTACTACAGCCTTGTCTAAATAAGATTGGAGTTGGTGAACTCAAGAGGCTTCCATAGCCTTGGCAGTTCATGACAAGAGTCTACGGTGATTACTGACGTCATAAATAAGAGTGTCAATTGTTAAATCAACAACTGGAGTCTGTGCACCCACTCCCCATGTAGGATCTCTGTCCTTTTGTGTTGTACTATGTGAACTGATGGTAAGACTATTACTAGAACAGTACTCTATACTTTGTGTGTCTGTGTGGGTACAAACTGTTCAAATCTTTACTTAGTAAATACTAAGTAGATCTTCTGTATATTAAGATGATTGAAAATGAATCTTGAAGAATGGGATGGGGGAGGGAGTGGGAGATGGGATGGTTGTGGGCGGGAGGGAGGTTATGGGGTGAAAAAGCCTCTATAGTCCAAGAGTTGTTACTTTGGAAATTTATATTTATTAAATAAAAGTTAAAAATAAAAAAGATTCGCATCTATAAACTAAATTTAGAAACAGTTTCACAACCATTATACTTAGTGAAATAAGCCAGTCCCAAAAAGCCAAATACCATAAGTTCTCCCTGATCTGTGGTAACTAGTAGCGTACCTAAAAGGCAAGCTATAGGAATGAAATTGGTACTTTGAGATGTGATGATTTTTAGCAGCCCTTGTCTCAAGTGTTGAGAGACAGCATTTTTTTTGTTTTGTTTTGTTTTGTTTTATACTATTTGTTGAACTCTTTACTTAGTGTAATATTAATCTTATGAGTTTAAAGGTAACTGAAAATAGATCTTTGTAAAAAATGAGAATAGGAGAAGGAGGAAGAAGGGTGGGAATATGGGCGGCAGAGATGGTAGAGTAGATAGTATCACTATGTTCTTGCATCTGTATATAGGAAATACATGAAATTTGTATACCTTAAATAAAATTTTAAAAAAGAGCCTCCCTGAAAAATCTATAATACCATTTAGTAACTTTAATTTATATATAATTAAAATCAGCTTTTAATAAAGATATATGTGAATACTTTAAAAAGTTAGGAATTAAATGGAATTAAAATATATTTTTGTGAAAAAATTTAAAAATCACATGCGTCTTCAAATTGTTTATGAAAATATATGTTATGAGAAACTATGAATGGATTTAAAAATTTTTTTCACCCAAATAAACTATTAATGACATCTTTTGTGATCTTTTTGAAGTACCCTTGTATTGCTACTGTGCAAAGCTGGGAGAGTTGGTTAGGAAATGGTTGACATTTAAAGTTCTTAAAATACTATTCCTGTTTTAATATGCATTTTACTGATTTTTCAATATATATATTTCAGGAAGGCTGACATTTTCCCTTATATTTACTTGATCAATAAGTTAGTGATGATAAGCAAAAATTTATCTGTTTCTAATTGTATTTAGTTTCTGCTTTCTGGATGTAATAATGTCTAATATACATTACCATTTTCTTTCATAAAATATTTTAAATACAACAATATTAGAATAACAAACTGTACTAGTATGTATTTTTTAGTATGTAACATACCATCAGTCTAGTCTTTTATTCAAATACATTAGCAGTAATCAGGACAAATTTTGACTTTTTAAGATTGAACTGTTACAGACTGATCCATGTTGATCTATGTTGGATGGACTGGGAATATTATAGTGCCATAAGAGATTCACCCATTTCATGTAAACCATGCTTATTGCTATCAGATATATGACAACATAGTATAGGAATGCTGGATGACAAATTCATATTCAAAACTTTTGTCCTAGTTTTCACAAAGATCACTCAAGTAACCAAAAAATAAGCTTATGATACTTTGTATCTTTTTTACCTTTTAACATTGGGATACCTTGCCTCATTTTCTTCCCACATTGGAAAATTTTCTTTTTTTCTTCTAATAAGGAAAAACTTGTAAGGATTAGTGCAACTATAAATAAAAATAAATGTCACGTCTTCTTTTTGTAAATCTAAGGCCATTGCAACAATTCTTTATTCCATACATTGAATGACTTAACAGTAAAAAAGTTTAAAAGTCACTCTTTATTGCACATTGACAATATATTTAACAATATTTTAGTTCAATGAATCACTAAATTACATTTTGGACATGCATTGTTTTATTAGACTCCTGAAAGCCGGTAATTTTAAAAAATATTTTCAGGTGATTCATCCTGCAATTTGGAAAATTTTAACATTGTTCTCTGAAATGTCTATTGATGGGCATTAGTCTCATTGTTTGTATTTACTACTGTTGCTTATAATAACTAAAACTGTTACACTAAACATATTTTTAGGTCTGTTCAAAAAGGATGGTAAGTTTTCTTGATAATAGAAGGGGGCATAGGCAGAGATAACTGGAAACCAAACCTGAATATACCCTGCTAAATTAGTTCCCAGAGAATATTACTTATCTTTAATATATATAATTTGCCTGAGAATAAATGGTGATTGACTAAATATTTTAGCCATCAAGATACACTGTCTGTCCAGATTATCATTTCATTTTGTATTTTACTATTCTAAGTGGAGACAAAATCTCAGTCTGTACAATGAAGATAAGTATAAAAATGACATTGTAAAAGTGGAACCCGAAACCCTAAACCAAGAACTATGATATTAATAGAACATTGTTGCTAAGTGCTGGCTAGGTTAGCTCTTGGGTAAAGTTTAGTTTGTTAATGAAAATCATTAATAAATAAGTCCATTATTCTCAGGCTTTTTATAAACACCAACAATTTATACAATGCAATATTATAAAAACTTCAAAGCACATTTAAAAAAGGTTTAAGCAATTGTTATTTACATCATTTATGATTGTTCAATTATAGTAAGGTAGGAAAATTCCTAAAACGGAAAGAAAAAATAGCAAAGAAAGCAGAACACAATGAATCCAATGACCCAGTTCACTGAATAAATATAGATGACCACCATATCCATGTCAAACCACCATCCACGGCTATCATCCTCAAAGTGCAGATAATCCATTCTGTGTGCACCATGTGGGAACTGCCTTCTTGTAACTGGAGCTGCCCGTCTGTGGAAACCTAGGAGGTGGACATATTTTAAATTTCATTAAATTCAGGGTAAGTGCTGAAAAGGAGGCTACATATGAACAATAACCATAAACAAAGATATCTTTAGGTAATTGAGTGGTATTTTGTGTTCCTGATGGTTTTTCTCAATGATGAGCAACTATTAACTAGGTCAGATGTTAAGGGCAACCACAGTAAAGTTGGTGAAGAACATAGGATATGGACTTAGGAGACTGCCTTAGTTCTGACTCCTGCCTGAGGCAAGGGAACTATCTCTTTGGGTCCCAGATTTCTCATGCATATCATCTTATCACTTAAAAAATTTGTGAGCATCAGATGTGATTATTTTCACATGAGAATATTTTCTAAATTTAACCACTTTATATTTTATTTTTACAACTGTTAATACAAATATAGTTTGTCAAGTTTTGATCACCATAATTACAACTTATGACTTAAGAATCTGATTCAGTGCAGTTTTTTGGGCAAGATAGTATGAGAAAAAAAGTCTGGTTTTCACAATAAGTAAATGACATAGAAATAGAGATGACTTTGAATAAATTTAGCTTTAATTTTTATAAATTTCAAAGGATGGTTATACTTCAGGGGATTGATTGGTATGAGAAAGCAAATATACAAATTATCTGTAGGCCACTAATTACTAAATGAATGTGACATTTGGAAGAAATACTACATCTTGTGAAATGTTGTCTTTTCTTATATTTTATATATTAATTATTTAGAGTGTGAATACAAACTTGCCCAATTGGCAGCTTGTTTTGTTGGATAACTAATATCTAATAACGCAGGAATTTAAACCTAAAACTCAATTTTTGAAAGGCTAATAACCCAATTATTAATCTTTTGTTTTATATTCACCTACTGCATACTTTATTTATTTGTCATTGTAGGAGAGCAGGGACTGCACAATAAACCGAACAGAGAAAACGTAGTTCTCATACTTGGTAACAGCTCTAGCGAGGTAGGTTCTATAAGGTTTTAGCTTGAAGAAGGTTCTGGTTCATCCATTTTAACAACTGAGTACTGTTACACATTAGGTTATAGATTAGGCCGCTGCTTCTGTTGGCTAGGATGCTGTTATAAGGGTATAAGTATGGTTATTTAAAGTCAAACATCTTTAATAAAAAATAATTCAATTTTGTTGGTTATGTGTATTTGTAGGTTGTAGTTACCTAGATTTAAAATATGAAATTAAAAAAAGTCATGAAATAAGTAATGTTTTAGAATATACTATAGAGACACATATCAAATAGGTTTTAATTCCTAATTTTTTGCCTGACTTCTTATAACATTTAATTTTTTTAAGATTCATTTTATTTATTTGAAAGACAGAGTTACAGAGAGAGGTAGAGACAGAGAGAGAGGTCTTCCATCCGCTGGTTCACTCCCCAGATGGCTGCAACGGCAGGAGCTGCGCTGATCCAAAGCCAGGAGCCTCCTCTGGGTCTCCCATGTGGATGCAGGGGCCCAATGACTTGGGCCATTTTCCACTGCTTTCCCAGGCCATAGCAGAGAGCTGGATTGGAAGAGAAGCAGCTGGGACTAGAACCGGCGCCCATATGAAATGCCGGTGCTTCAGGCCAGGGCTCCAACTTGCTGCGCCACAGCGCCGGCCCCACAACGTTTAATTTTTAATCAGTATTTTGTAATTAGATAATATTTCTGCCCAAAGATTAATTCCTGAAGTTGTACTTACGAAATATATGAAGTTTGTATACCTTAAATAAAAGGATTCTGGGAAAAGTTTTAAAACATACAGCCTGACTGAGGCCCAAGCACTTGGACCATGTTCTGCTTTTTCCAGGCCATTAGCAAAGAGCTGGATCTTGAGTGGACTGAGTGGAGCAGCTAGGACATGCAACGGCACTGCTATGGGATGCTGGCATCGGAGGCAGCAGCTTCGCTCACTATAACACAAGGTGGGCCCCAAGATAAAAGATTGCTTGTCTTGGAAAGTCTTTCATTTCTCTTTCATTTGTGAAGTATAGCTTTTCTGGATATAGTATTCCTGGTTGCCAGTTTTTAACTTCAGAACTTGGAATATATCATTCCATTCTCTCCTGGCATGTATAGTTTTTGCTGAGAAAATCTGTAGTTAGTCTAAGGAGGATTCTCTTATATGTGACTTAGCTCTTTCCTCTTGTAGTTTTAAAAACCGTGTTGTTTATAGTTTGACTATAATATGCCATGATGAGGGACTTTTCTTATGTGTTCTTGGGGTCCAGTGTGCTTGGATGTTCATATCATTCCCAAGATCAATACAGTTTTCAGCAGTAATTTCATAGCATGTATTTTCTATGCTTCTATTCTCTTCTTCAGTGATTCTCTAAACTCAAATCTTTTTTTCTCAGAGTCTGTCTTTATTCCTTTTATTTATTTTAGTCTGACTTGGTATTTTGTAAGATCTGTCTTCAAGTTCAAATATTTTGCTTAATCTATTCTGCTACTGAGGCTTTCATCTGTTTTTATTTGACTTACTGAGTTTTTCATTTCAAAGATTTCTACTGGCTTCCTTTTCAGAATTTGTATTTCTTGAATTTCTCATTTACATTATGCGTTGTCTTCCTAATTTATTTGAAGTGTCTGTATTCTCTTATATTTCAGTGAGTTTCCTTCCTTGAATTATTTGTTAGGTATTTTGTCAACATCCTTTTCTTTGGGCTCTGTTGCTAGAGAATTACTGAGTTTCTTTGTAGGTGTTATGTTACTTGTTTTTCATACTTTTTGTGTCTCTTTGTTGAGATTTGCATCTAAGGTGGGTTGGCTGTCCCTACCATTTTTTTTTAAAGATTTTTATTTATTTATTTGACAGGTAGAGTAACAGACAGTGAGAGAGAGAGAGAGAGAGAGAGAGAGAGAGAGAAAGGTCTTGCCTCCATTGGTTCACTCCCCAAATGGCTGCCATGGCCGGCGCTGTGCTGATCTGAAGCCAGGAGCCAGGTGCTTCTTTCCCGGTCTCCCATGTGGATACAGGTGCCCAAGCACTTGGGCTATCCTCCACTGCCTTCCCGGGCCACACCATTTTTATTAGTGAGTTTTGTAGTGAATGATCTCTCCAGATGATGTGTCTTAAGGTGTTGGTTCTGTAGGCTATATGGATTTTGTTCTAGTTGGGCACATTAGTATAGTCTGTCTTTAGTCATTAGCTTTAATTGATGGGTTTGGTTGGAATGCATTTGGAGATATGACTAAATAAAACTTTTGGATCTGAAGTCACATGGAGAAGGGGTACTCTAGTGACCTGAGCAGTGAGGTACATATAGCAAGAGTAGTACACTCAGATGGTGCTACTTCAGCAATGGAAGTGTAGTGCCAAAAACATTTACTCTGTTTCCTCAGCAGTGATAGTGGAGGGTTTGACATGTAGATAAAGTAATGGCACAGAACTGCACAGTTGCTGGCATTGGGTATGGTGGATGTGTGCTCTAGTCAACTGGAGGCGTGGACTAGAAGTGGAGGTGGGCTAGAAGTGGTGACTGGGGGCATTTGGATTAGAATATGAATCTGACAGTAGTGGTGGCTCTGGGAAGCATCTGGTCCTGGAAACATGCTTTTGGAGTCAGAAGCAACTGGGATCAACTCCAGGCTGGTCATAACTGTGGCTACAGAGAGCCTGCAGTATGGATACAAGCCAGGGGTTGAGGGGAAAGTAGCCACCAGGGGTAGAGAATCTGTGCTAGGATTCATTCCTTTGGTTGATGATCAGCCAGTGGTGTGATTCTGCCACCAGTGTCACACTGCTGTAGCAACCTAGGCTCTGGGTTTTGGGGGAAGACAGTTGTAATATTCCCGGAGGCAAAGCTACGGTGCAGATTCTAGGTGGCTCCCATTAACTTGGCTCTAAGCCTGTGACGTCTGTGGAACACCATTGTCAGTAAGGTTCTGGCTCCCATACAGATGGGTCCCACAGAGACTCTGCCATTCACTTTTTCTCCTTAATGGGGCTTCTTTTTGGCCAGGAAACCATGGTTATTGTCCAGTATGCCTTATTCAATTGAATATGCTGCTATCTTTAGTCTTAATGTCTTAAAGGATTCTTATTTCTTCCTTGCTGGTTTCCAATGTGTTTACCTTGAAATACAGCTATTTATTTACTCTTCTGCTTCCTTTCTGTGGAGAGGCTAATAACGTTTGGCACCTGTATTCATCTATATTGCTAGTCAACTGCTCAAATATTTTTTTTTTTTTGACAGGCAGAGTGGACAGTGAGAGACAGAGAGAAAGGTCTTCCTTTGCTGTTGGTTCACCCTCCAATGGCCAGCGCGGCCGGCGCACCGGACTGGAACCCAGTGTGCCGGCGCCGTGAGGCGGAGGATTAGCCTAGTGAGCTGCGGTGCCAGCCTCAACTGTTCATTTTTATACCTTACAAGAAGCTTTTATCATGATGATATGTCAGTATTTCCATTTTTGGGGCCATTGCTGTGGGTCATTTGGCTGATCCTCCGCCTGCAGCGCTGGCATCCCATATGGGCGCCGGTTTCTGGTTCTGGTTGCTCCCCTTCCAGTCCAGCTCTCTGCTGTGGCCTGGAAGTGCAGTGGAGGATGGCCCATGTGCTTGGGCTCCTGCACTCGCATGGGAGACCAGGAAGAGGTACCTGGCTCCTGGCTTCAGATCGGCCATTCGGATCGGCTTCGTGGTGGCCATTTGGAGAGTGAACCAACAGAAGGTAGACCTTTCTCTCTGTTTCTCTTTCACTGTCTACAACTCTTTCGCAATAAAAAATTTTTTTTTCATTTTTTATTTGCCTTCCTTGGCATTATGATTACTCAATCTTGTTTTTTATAGAATTTGGTTTAAGTACTTTGTGCTGGTAGTTTAGCCAAAATTAGATAATATATTGTAATCAATTTAGGTTGGCATTTGTAAACTTTAGTATATTGCAAGACATGGAAAATAAACTAATGAAGTCAGCCCTATGCTTTTTGTCAATTTCCGGTTTTTCCTTAGTTAACACTACGTATCATGTTACATGAGATAAAGAATGCCAGTGTCAGACTTCACTAAATAATACTAAAGACTCCTTCTGCTAGAGAAATATACATTTTTTTTTTTTTTTTGACAGGCAGAGTGGACAGTGAGAGAGAGAGAGACAGAGAGAAAGGTCTTCCTTTGCCGTTGGTTCACCCTCCAATGGCCGCCACTGCCGTCGCGCTGTGGCCGGCGCACCGCGCTGATCCGATGGCAGGAGCCAGGTACTTATCCTGGTCTCCCATGGGGTGCAGGGCCTAAGTACTTGGGCCATCCTCCACTGCACTCCCGGGCCACAGCAGAGAGCTGGCCTGGAAGAGGGGCAACTGGGACAGAATCCGGCGCCCGGACCGGGACTAGAACCCAGTGTGCCGGCGCCGCAAGGCGGAGGATTAGCCTAGTGAGCCGTGGCGCCGGCCGAGAAATATACATTTTAATATTATCTTCCCACATAGCAAGGAATAGCCTTGCTCATAACCCATGGGCATTCTACTTTGGATAGCATGAGTTTAGGGAAATGTAATCCCAACAGCTTTTCTAGGTGATCCAAACACTGTTTCTTAGGAATACTCAAGTCTAGAACAGTGTTTCTCAATCTTTTATTTACTATTTTTAGGCCCATAAAGGGAAAAATTTAGTTAAACTCCTTTAAAAATAACAAATCTAATCAATAAATTAGTTTAGATTGAATTTAAACTTGATTTCTCTCTAATAATGTGAATTAAATGTTACGGATGAAAATTGTATCTGGAATGGCTGAACTTCTGAAGGTCGGAAACTATTAAAATATCAAAGACTTTGTTTTGTGTCTCCCAAGAACCAATTTTTGACCCCATTCAAAATGCATGGTCTAGGAGATATTACGATTATGGTAATGATCAGTGTTCACATATATAATTACTTCATTCAAAAAAATTGGAATGAATAGAATAAAGCACTTATTCACTGGGAATTCATGTTTTACAGACTCAGCTATGTCCTAGTATTTGTGATAGGCTAATAATTACTCTGGTATGAAGACATGGTTTAAAGATCATATCTGACATTCTTTAGTATATTTTATATACACTTTAGTATATTTTAACTATACTATTTTAAAGTAAACCCATATTTCAAATATGCATACAAGTGGGTGTCTGGCCTAACAGTTGAGATGGCTGCATCACACACTGGATTGCTTGGTTCATATACCCTCCCTATGTCCTGATTCTAACTTCTTGCTAATACTTCAGGAGGCTTTAGTGACAATTCAAGTAACTGAATTCCTGCCACCCATATGGGAAAGCTGGGTCGAGTTCCTGGTTAGCCTAGCTGGTAACTTAACCAGTGGATGGGAGTTTTTTTCTCTATCCTTTTTCTTTTCAATTAAATAAATAAATACTATAGTAAAAATTGTACTCTTCAAGGAATCTGAAGATTTGGCTTCTTGTACTAATATTTCACACACTTATTACTGTCAAGTCTGCCTAATTTTTCTGTATCTACAGAGAGCTTCATATGGTTTTCTACTGTAATAAACTAACATGATGAATTTAACTAGCAGATTTTTCTAATGCAGAATAATCTTTAAAAACCTGTAGCAGGTATCTGGTATAGCAGTTATGATGCTACCTAGGACTCTCACATCTCATATCACAGTGCCTTTGTCTGAGTGTCAGCTCTGCTCCCAATTCAGCATTCCTGCTAATGCATATCCTGAGAGGCAGTAGGTGAAGGTTCAAGTAATTGGGTCTCTATCGCCCACGTGGGAGAGCTGAATGGAGTTCCTAGCTCTGGTGGATGGAAAGTCTGTCAGTTTCTGTCTTGTCTCTCTGCTTTTCAAATGAAGGAAATAATTTTTAAAAATTATTAGTGATTTTCCAATGTTTTATCATTCTTTTATATTCAGGATAAATTTCATATGTTCCTGATATTTTGGTTCATATACATTGATAGACTAAGCTTATTAATACTTTAAGATTATATTTTTATGCTTACTTTAAAAGTGAGTTTTTTTTATAATTCTGTTTTTGCTATTTTTGTCTAGTTTAGTTGTATATCTGCAAATCTGTGCAGAGATACTAACTGCCTTTGTTCTGGACTATCTTTTGAAAGACAATTATATAACAAATAGTCTTGGAAGATAAAGTGTCTTCCTTTGGGATAGAGGGCAGGTTTCCTTATAGTCTTGGAACAAAATATATTTAACACCTCTAACAAAAGATTAGCATTACATAAGCTCAGAGTTCTATGTAGCACACCCCATTGCATGCATAGATGCCATTTGGCCTTATTTTTGATGCCCTATGGAAAATGGAACTAAAGTGTCTAGCACAAATGCTGCTACTTTGGCTACTGTTGTGAGAAATAAACCATTCTTTATTTGTTACCCATGAGATGAGTCTATGTCTTTTGCCAGCATTCATGAAACTGGCTGAGTAACTTGTTAGCACGCAATTAGGATAAAATCTCAGTCTCTTTAATTCTTGATACTGCTAACCTCACAATCTTTTAGCGTCTGAAGCAGTCTTACAAAAGCCATTTGGGCCCATAGTGTTTTCAGGTATGGGGTGAATTGCTTTTCCTTTTTTAAAGATCTATTTTATTTGTTCGAAAGGCAAAGTGATATCTGGGGTGGAGGTAGGGGGAATGGGAGTAGTGAGAGGGGAGTGGGAGAGAGAGATACCTTCATCTGCTAGTTCACTCCCCAAATGGCCACAATGGCTAGGGCTGGGCTAGGTAGAAGCCAGGTGTCCCACATGGATGGCAGGGCCATCTTCTATTTTTCTCAGGCTAATTAGCAGGAACTGTACTGGAAGAGAAGCTGGGACTCAAACATGCACTCTAATAGGCGATGCAGGCAACCACTGTGCCATAATGATGGCCCTTAGGGGCAGATTTTAAATTTTTTAAAAAATCCACTTGTTTAGTAACTGATGTATTTATGTTTTCTATTTTTATTTTTGATAATTTTTACACATTATTCATCATGTTCAAATTTTCCAAGGAATTAGACTAAAATTTTCATAGTTGTGGTACACCATAGCTCTTTACAAATATACTAGTCTTTTTCTTAGTATGTGGTTGATTTTTCTGATTTATGGTTTATTTTCTGAATATATGGCTTGTTTCTCTGTCTCTCCAAAATTATGCATAGCAATGAGACCTGACTAGGGCAAACAAATCTCACTGTAAATAACATATTGTTTCTGGGTGTAAGCACTTCTTAGAATAACATGCTGCAGCAGTCCTTTTCTCTGCCACAACAACCCAGCAAGCAGCAATGGACCAGACCAACCTTCCCTTGTCATCTTGAGTCCCAAAGTTGAGGATGGTGTGGAGTGGGGCACCCAGCACTACAAGGAAAATTATTTCACTGTTGCTGTGAATTATGACTGAAAATAATAATGCATAAAACTAGTGAAGAAACAGGTGATAAAAACAAATGTTGGATCTGACTTGATTTCTCACATGGAAGATAGAAAGTTCTTGGGGAAACAGTTTATAGTGAAATCAAAGAGCAAGAAAGACATGTAAAAAATTTGAAGTTGCTATTAGATTTATAAAGAATATGACTACCAGGATTCCAGTTACTTGTCTCTCCTTTTTAAAGATTTACTTATTTGCAAGTCAGAGTTACAGACAGAAACAGATGGAAAGAGAGATAAACAGAGAGCAAGTGAGCACTATCTTCCATCCACTGGTTCACTCCAGTGGCCACAATGGCCAGGGATGAGCCAGGCCGAAGCCAGGGGCCAGGAGCCTCATCCAGGTCTCCCACATGGATGGCAAGGGCTCAAGCACCTGGGCCATCCTCCGCTGTCCTTCCAAGGCCATTAGCAGGGAGCTGGATCAGAAGGGAAGCAGCCAGGACATGAAGTGATGCTCAAGAGGGATGCTGGCATTGCAGGTGGCGGCTTTTCCTGCTATGCCATGATGCCGGTCCCACCTGTCACTTAATTTCTATTTTTAAAGAACAATTTTATTTCAGTAAGATTTTTTTCACATCATAGAAACAAATTACTGATTTTTTTCCTACAGAATATATCTCAGATTTATTTTCACTATCAAAGACCGTATAGTGGCCTTTTTTTGAATCTTCTTTCAGAAACATAAAGAGTTACCTTACTCATTTTTGCAATGTCAGCAACTTGCACTGTGCTTATAGTGCGTTCTCAATACATGTTTGTTGGATTAGTGACTGAATGAAAGGACAGACTGTAGAGAGTAGAATAACTAGTATTATTTTTAGAATGCCCTGGATCAAGCCTTTCAAATGTATTTTCAGCAGGAATTGAACAATATTATGCATATATTTAAAAGACATCATGCTAAGCAGAGAGCCTTGAAAGCAGTACTAAAAAGACATGTCTTTCACATTTTATGGGACAAAAGATTAAAGCACACAGTTTTACCGCTCCATATTCTTCTTATTACATAAGAATTTTGTTGTGTCAAAAGTTGATTGATATAAGTAGGTCTTAGCAGAGGTGGAGTGATATATTTAGTTACAAATAGGTATGGAGTTAATGTGTTAATATACTTAAAAAGTTGATGCAAATAGAATATAAATGTCATCTTTTAGCTACTATATCTTTAGGCTCCCAGGGTCAAATGTATTAATCCTGCAAAAATTAATCTTTTATATTAAAGTATGTTGCAGAGTACCAGTAACCCTAGAACATCTGCTTAAATTTAATTGTAGTTTATAAAGTTATGCTAAATCACAAAACTTTGAAAAATATTAATTTGAAAGACAGAGGCAGAGGCAGAAGCAGAAAGCAAACTCTTAATTGCTAATGAACTTCTCAAATGCCTGCAACAGCCTGGGCGGAGCCAGGCTGAAGCCAGGAGCTCAGATCTTTTTTTTTTTTTTATTTTTTTTATTTTTTTATTTTATTTTTTTTTTGACAGGCAGAGTGGACAGTGAGATAGAGAGACAGAGAGAGAAAGGTCTTCCTTTTGCCGTTGGTTCACCCTCCAATGGCCGCCGCTGCAGCCGGCGCACCGCGCTGATCCGATGGCAGGAGCCAGGATCCAGGTGCTTTTCCTGGTCTCCCATGGGGTGCAGGGCCCAAGCACCTGGGCCATCCTCCACTGCACTCCCTGGCCATAGCAGAGAGCTGGCCTGGAAGAGGGGCAACCGGGACAGAATCCGGCACCCTGACCGGGACTAGAACCCGGTGTGCCGGCGCCGCAAGGTGGAGGATTAGCCTATTGAGCCACGGCGCCGGCCCCAGGAGCTCAGATCTTAATCCGTGTCTCCCATCTTGGTGGCAGGAACCAGGATGCACATTCATAGGAAGCTGGAATGGAGAGCAGAGCTTGTACTTGAACCCTGGCACTGCACTATGGGATGTGGGCATCCCAAGGTAAGGCTCAACTGCTACGCCAAATTCCCACACCTAAATTACAATACTTTTAAATGTTTGATCTTATAGCCAGGTAAGAAGCACCACAGCTTTTTAAAAAATATATTTTTGTTGAGTAAAATAACTATAACATAGTTTTCTATTTTGTCCATTTTTAAGTATGCAATTCAATTCAGTCTCTGGCATTAATTACATTAACAATGTTGTAAAACCACTATCACTATTTCTACACTTCTTTTATTGCTCCAGATAGGAACCATAACTATTAAGCATGAATTCCCTATTTCCTTTGTACTTAGCACCTGGTAATTGCTAGTTTACTTTTTGTCTCTACGAATTTGCCTATTTTAGGCATCTCATGTAAGTAGGATCATAGAATATTTGAACTTTTGTGTCTGCCACTTTCCATCTGTAATTCAGTATGTATCAGTACTTCATTCCTTTTTCTCTTTTATTCCTTTTTGTGCATTATTTTCATAAACCATATTTTGTGAATCCACCCAACTGCTGATGCAAATTTGTTTTCTTCCTCCAACTTACGGCTATTGTGAATTATGTTGCAGTTAACAATGACATATAGGTATCTGTTTGGGCCCCTGTTTCTGATACTTGGGGTATATATCTAAGGATGGAATTGCAGGGTCATTTGATGATTCTATCTTTGGTTTTTTAAGGGACTCCCAAACTACATCCACAGTGGGCAGTACCATTTTACATTTCCACTAGTAATGTACAAGGGTTTCAATTTCTGCATGCCATACTTGTTATTTTTCTATTACTGCCATCCTAGTAGGTGTGAATCTCACTGATTTTGATTTCCATTTCCCTAGTGACTAGTGACATTTCCCTAGTGACATTGAGTACTGACCATTTGTATAGCTTCTTCAAAGAAATGTTTATGTAAGTATTTTGTCCATTGTTTAAGCTAGCTAGTTTGCTTTTTTTGTTACCGAGTTGTAGGATTTCTTTATGTATTCTGGATATTAAGACTTGATGAGGCCGTGAGCCTCATAAAGCTCACTAGGCTAATCCTTTGCCTGCGGCGCCGGCACACCGGGTTCTAGTTCCGGTTGGGGCACCGGATTCTGTCCCGGTTGCTCCTCTTCCAGTCCAGCTCTCTGCTGTGGCCTGGGAGTGCAGTGGAGGATGGCCCAAGTGCTTGGGCCCTGCACCCGCATGGTGCAGGAGGAAGCACCTGGCTCCTGACTTTGGAGCACCGGCTGTAGCGGCCACTCCGGGGGTGAACCAATGGCAAAGGAAGACCTTTCTCTCTCTCTCTCTCTCTAACTCTGCCTGTCAAAAAAAAAAAAAAAAAAGAAAGAAAGAAAGAAAGAAAAGAAAAAGAAAAAAAAGACTTTATGAGATATGTGATTTGCATATATTTTCTGTGGGTTGTCTTTTTAATTCTTAGTAATGTCCTTTAGTACACAAAATTTTAAATTTTGATTAAGTCCAATTTACTCATTTTTTCTTTTCTAACACCAGTTATTCTCAAGGGATGGTAGTGGGAGACATTTGAAAGTACATAGTGACATTTTTGTCTACTGCAATAAATGGGGAGAAATACTTCTGGTTAGGTATGCTAAATATTAAGCAGCAATGGGTTAGAGCTGACAAGAGTCCCTTTGGGAAACAATGCAGTGTTCACTTACTTGGTAGCCTTGAAACAAGATAAGGACTCAAGTAGAAAATAACCCATGAATAATTAAAATAATAACTAAAGCTTATTATTGAGTAAACCTGTCTTTCCTGATTAAATAAGAAATCATTTAAGCAATAATATCCATATAAAACAAAAATTATTTCTATAATTTATAAATTAGCAAATAGAAATTGTTAGAATCAACTGGTGAGTTATTTATGCTGTGAGTTATAGCGCTTAATAATCAGCTTTATAAATATATGCAGTCATTACAGAATGAAAAGGAATCTAATCTATTTTTTTTTACTTACATAGATTTTAAGTTACTAGTTAAATGTTATGAAAAAAATCACTCTAATAGAAAATGTTCAGAAAGTCAGGCTTTATTAACTTAATAAATATTCAATTATGAAAAAGACATTTTGTTGGCTTAAAAGATGATCTTCCTTTTGCAAATAAATTAAAACACAGGATAGCTTCAGCCTGTCCTTATCTTTTCAAAGATACACCCTGCTGGTGTTCCCACAAAGTTAGCACCTACATGACAGGGAGTCACTGCATCAAACACAGCCTAAGAACACTTCTCTGGGGACACCAGTTCTATAATTCATTTTGAAACTGAATTATTCAATTATTCTTTGAATGTGTGTGAACTCTTCGGATATGCCATGTAAGGAGTGTAGAGTAAAATAATTTGAAAACATAGTACATATTTCAGAGTGAATTCAAAGTTTCAAGTCATTTCCATTCTATGAACTATTTTGAGAAATTATCATATAGCTTTTCATTTTCTCAGATCAGAAAAAAATTAACAAAAGAAAAAGCAGTACCAATGGCATACATATATCAACGTTTTCTCCAGTTAAAAAAAATATTTAAATGTAGTGTTGAAGAAAAAAAATGAATGGAACAGAAATTAAATGCTTTCAAGTAGATTATATTTTCAGGTTATAATGTAGCTTTAATGTGTTATCAAAGTTATGGTCTTGTTCACAAAATATAGCTATCTATTATTTCTCAACAAAACTGAGAATTATTATAACATAATCTTAGAGAAGTTACAACATTTATGTGCAGTAATATTTTACTAATGAAAGCCATTTTATTGCCAGAGTATTTATAGAGCTTTTCTGCATCATTTTTTAAATTAATAAAAGTAAAGCTGCTTTCTCATGAATTGTAAGACATTCCTGATACTGATGACAGTGAACATTTTAAGCTGTTTGTTTGCAAATCTTCAATAGAAAATTATATAAGAACAAACATTAAAATATCTCCATAATATTTGATTAATTTTAATGAGCTAATACTCTAGTAGCTGTTGAAATTCCAGTGTACATCTCATTTAACACTCACTGCTTTTAAATCATAATACGTAAGTCCTGGTTCATGTGCACTGTAAAATGGAAGCTGCACCTACGGCAACGACACGGTGAACACTGGTGGTAGTGCCAGTGGCTGGCAAAGATGTCCTAGACTTCCACGCTTATGTTCAAACTTCGAGCATACTCATATCCCCAAAGGAAGGAAATTTGGATTGTCCCCACCCTTTTCTCCAGGTACTTATTACTGTCTTTTTTTCCATTTTGAGACTGCCTGATTCTCCATTTTGACCCATGTTCTTCTTTATAGATTTGTTTAAATGTAATTTTTTACAGATTAAAAAAAAACAGACAAATGAATTCAATGTCTGGGTTACAATTTTGAAGGTACTACTAACCATTCTGTGGTCTCCTAAATCCCACATCATTTTTCCCAGAGTGATGGTGTTTTCAGCACATTGACCAAACTCTAATTTGCAATTACTTGCATATTTTTAAAATTTGCACCACACTTTGAATTAAATTTGTATTTGTTATCCCAAAAGGACAACTGCCATGCACTATTAAACTCTCATTGTACTATTCTAGAGTTACCTTCATTTGAGTGTAAGACAAACTGTTCATCTCTTTTACATATATCATTGCATCACTGATTCATTCTTCATAATTTAGATTATGAATGAAAGAGAATAAAGAAAAATCTATTTCAAGGTACCGTTCCAACTTAACTCCATAATTCTATTATACCTTATATTCAAAAGTCCTATTAGTTTCTAGAGCAGTGTATCTTAATTTTGGTAATGGCTGCATATGGAATTCACAAAGGAGCTATAAACATTATGTTTGGTACTCATCTTTAGAGATTCCAAAGTAATTATTCCAAGATACGTCCAGAGCATAAGGATTCATTAAAGTTCCTAAGTATGTAAGTTAAAACCTAGGGTCACTTTGCTTCAAAATGCAAAACAAGAAAAACCTTAGCTCTTCTCTTCCCTCATCAAAAAAAAAAAAAAAAAAAAAGAAAAGAAAAGAAAAAAGTTTCCCCATTTTCATCTGTCGAAGATAGTTGAGGAACATGTTATTTTCCAAGATGAGATGAAAAGTTCTATTTCATAATGTCTTATTTTGTCATTGCTATTTTGGGAAACCTCTTTCCTAAAGATCTGCATTAAGATTATGTATGCTGATGGTTACCTCTCCTGGAAATTTTTTACCTCGTTATTGGTATCATCAAGCCAAGTGCTCACTTGGTTGACTGAAGTGAATCTGAGTAGTTTACATTTTACTTTTTGTGTCATTTTGAATTATTTTCACTGTGAGCATATAATCATACCACAAAAAGAAATCAGAACAAAACTTTGTTTCATAACTTTATGTGGAAGTTCTATATATTCTAAAATAGATTTAAGATTTATGTGTATTCAAAATAATGGATTACGAAATGATAGTATACCTTAATCAGTAATATGAGTAATGCTGGATAACTGTCTAATCCCTAGCATACTATATGAAGGAAAGCAAATTGTAATATGTTCCCTTTTTATCTGTCATGTCAGGTGTAATGAGCGTTGCTGAGGACAGTCTTCTGGGTTTTTTGGTTAACTGTTTTCAGGTCTCTTGCTACTCTAATCTCCAAGTTCTGCTTTTCAGAGGTTGTAGACAAAGTTTACTTAAGCCTTCTATCCTACATAGGTATTAAAACATGGGACATGGTTTAAGGAGGCTTCTTACTGGGTATTTGTTGAAGGTCTTTCCCTATAGAATGAGTTGATTCCTAAACTCCGTGACACTGCAATATATTTTAATTTTTGAGGCAACTGCATACTTAGCCACAGCTCTCTGCAAATGTCTCCTGGGGACAACTGGCCACATGTCAGTCCAATTCTCTTCTAATCTGACATGTCAGTCTCTATGGTTATTAAGACCTCTGTTGATTTCTCTTTCCCCTTTTAGAGTCCTCTTCCTATGGCAGGACTTATGCTGGGGTAATTCACAGTGTCCCAAGTTGTCTCAGCTGCTGCACCAAACACCTTGCCCCATCAATTTGTTTCATTGATATTTCATAATTTGCTTTGCAAAGGTCCTTCACATGCTTGAATGCATTTATTTCAAGGTACTGTCTTTGTAGTCATTGTGAATGAGATTGCTCTTAGAATTTTTTCCTCAGTGAGTTTATCAGTCTATAAAAACATGCTAATTTTTGCATGTTGATTTTTCATACTGCAACTTTTACTGAATTTATCAGTTCTAATAGTGTTTCAGTGTAAAATACATATGAATGACCATGTCATATGTAGCCACAGATAACTTGACTTCTTTCCTGTCTGTGGGATTTTTATTTCTTTATCTTGCCTAATAGTTCTGGTTAAAACTTCCAGAACTACATTGTATAACAACAGTGAGAGTGGACAACCTGTTTGAGGTCCAGATCTTTTCTTTTTTTAAAGATTTATTTATTTATTTGAAAGGCAGAGTTATAGGAGGCAGAGGGAGAGAAAGGTCTTCCATCTGCTGGTTCGCTCCCCAAATGACCACAACAGCTGGAGCTGACCAATCCGAAGCCAGGAGCCAGGAGCCTCTTCTGGGTCTCCCACATGGGTTCAAGGGCTCAAGGACTTGGACCATCTTCTGCTTTCCCAGGCATATTAGAGGGAGCTGGATCAGAAGTAGAGCAGCTAGGACTTTAACCTGTGCCCATACATGATGCCAGCACTGTAGCCAGTGGCTTTACCTGCTATGCCACAGTGCCAGCCTGGGGTCCAGATTTTAGAGAAAATGTTTTCAGTTTTCCTCTATGTGCAGCTTTTGTTAGTTTGAGCCCAACATTACTGACCAATCAAAGGAAGGTCATGAGCACCACTGACCAAGCAGGAGCACCTCTGAGCCCCAATTTCCACCTACAAAAGCCTACACCCCTAACTCCTCTGGGAGTCTGGGAATTAAGCAATAGCTGTATGGCTCCTTGCTCTTTTCTTTGTAATAAATACCCATCTTCTTCCATTACCCCAAAGTCAGTAATTGGCTTTCTGTGCATCTGGCAAGTGGACCCAGTTTGGGGGTTCTGCAGCAACACCTCCATCTAGCTGCTCAGCAGCATCTAAAGTCTACTTTGTCTGACATACATATAACTACCCCCAATCACTTTTGGTTTTTATTTGCATAGAGTATCTTTTCCCACCCTTTGACTTTCTGGCTTTGTGTGTCTTTACTGGTGATGCGATTTCTTGAAGGCAGCATATTATTGGGTCTTGTTTCCCTTATTCAGTCATTCAGTCTGTATCTTTTCTTTGAGAAATTTAGTTAATATAGAAATTTATATTCAAGGTTATTTTTGATAAATGACTTCATCCTTTTATAAAAATTCCTTTGGTTTATTTTGAGTTCTTTTTCTAGTGGGCTTTATACTTCTATGTATTTCATAATGGTAGTTATCATTCTTGGTTTCTGTGTGTAGGACTCCCTTACGTATGTTCTGTAAGGCCAGTCTGGTCGTGATGAATTCCTTGTTTTTGTTTATCTTAGGAAGTATTTCATCTCCATTTATAAAGAATGGCTTCCCCGGGCAAAGTATTCTTGGTTGTAGTTTTTCTTTTTTTCTTTCAGAACTTGTAATACAGCATTCTATTTCCTCCTTGTCTTTAAGTTTCTGGTGAAAAATTTGCTGTTATTGTAAAATATGTCCCTTAAAAGGTACTTAGTGATTTTCTCTTACAGATTTTAGAGTTCTTCCCTTGTGTTGTACCTTTGAGAGTTTGACTATAATGTCTGATGGTGAAATTCTTTTCTGGTCATGTCTGTTTGGAGTCCTCTGGGTCTCCTATATTTTGATGTCATATCTTTCTGCACACTGGGACAGTTTTAAGCTATGATTTCATTTAATAGGCTTTCTAAGTCTCTCCCTTGGGAATTTTCAAAAATCAAATATTGATTCAGTTAATGGGCATCCAAAAGGTCTTGGGGTCTGTCTTCATTCTTTTTCCTTTCTGTGTGTGTGACTGGGATATTTCAAAAGACCTGTATTCAAATTCAGATATTCGTCATTCTGCTTGATTTAGTCTATTGTTAAGGCTTTCAACTGTATTTTTTTATCTGGCTTATTGAGTTCTTCATTTTCAAGATTTCTGTTTGCCTCCTTTTTAAGGTATCTATCTCTGCTTAATTGTATCATGCATTGATTTTCTAATCCATTTAACTATCTTTCTGTATTCTCGTGTATCTTTTTAAGTATCATAATCATTCTTTTGTATTCTCCATCAAGCATTTCATTTGTCTCAGTTTCTTTGCAGTCTGATATTAAAGCAGTATTGTGTTCCTTTTCAGGCATATTATTGTCTTGCTTTTTCATATGTCTTTTGACCTTATGTTGGTAGTTACACATCTGATGGATCAGTTGTCTGTACTGTTTTCAAGGATTGATGAATTTTCCTTGGCTATGCCTTTGGTTCTGTCAGGCTACTCTGGCTTTAGTTCCAGCTGGATGCTTAAGTGTAGTCCCCTTATATCTCTTTCCTTGTTATTGATGGCCATGGTTGCAGAGTCACCAAGTCCTGGAGGTGTTGGCTGGCATAACTGGAGTTCCAGGCCTAAATCTGAGGCAGATGTGCACAGCTCTCTGTGCCCAACAAAATCCTGGTGGGCTCAGGAAGGGAAACAGATGGGGACTGGAGTCTGGGGTAGATATGCATGACTGCCCTTTTTCACCAAAACCAGGATGGAGTCAGGAAGGGAGCCCCAGCAGTTCTGGATGAGAATCCAGGGTGAACATGTGCTGCCTTGAGGGGAAGAAGGGAGTGTAGGTTTTAAGTACGCAGAGGCAAGCACCCCAGTTTCTGAGGTCCTGGGAGGAGTACCTATCCTGCTGTGTCAAACCACCTGTCCTGTGTAGGGCACTCTACCACTTGGGTTTAGGTGATGAGTTCACTGTTGCTGCTAGGGTCTAGTTGGGTTTTGGAGACTGCTGTCCCTTTTGCTAGTGCGGTGGAATGTCAGTTTGGTCCCAGAAATTGAGGGTGGGGGAGATAAGCAGGAATTTCTGTCCTCTAGGGCAGTACAGATTTTGACAGTGACTCCTCTATCAAGATGGTGTTGCCCTCCTGCAGTCTGTGCTCTGGGAATTGTGGAAGGAGACAATAGGAGTTCCTTTGCAGAAGCAAAGCTGCTGTATATACTCCCCATTGCTTCCTTGTTTGGGTTCCAAGCCTGTAGTGACCGTGGATCCCTTCTTTAGTTAAGATTGCACACTAGAGATACTTGTGCTGGGGCTTTCCTGTCTCCTCTCTAGCAATGGAGATTGCTCTCCAGCTGTAGAGGCTGGGCATGGGTGCAGGTGCACTCTGTTCCACTCTTGATGCTGCATCCTAGGTCTCAGTGTCCTGTGGGGTTTTCTGTCTCCTTTGTTGAGTTCTAGTGTTCTCTCTTGGTTACTCACCACCGAGGGAAGCTGTTTACTTGTCCTTTTGGTTCTTTTCTGTGAAGGAGAGGAACACTGTGCAATCCTATTTTAAGCACAGCCTAACTCTTGAGGATCTGCAATTTTACATTTTAGTGGGACTGTATGTAACTACTTGTTTTGAAGTAGTTTGTGATAATATAGGACATATTATAGGTTCAGCACCTGAAGTACATTTCACACTTGTACACGTATTGTACGGCAAAAGCGGAATCTAATTCTGCCAAAAGAAAAAAGAAAAAGGGGTTTTTGAATCTGTAGGCTCTCTTAAAAATTATCTTGTGAAAAAAATTGTTCCAGTTTCACTGAAAATGTAATGGTTAATTGTACCTTTACCTTTTCCCTAAAAGGCCTGTACCAAGTCTACAGCATAAAATTCCTCTGATCCCAGCTCTCTGAGAAGGCAGATTTCTGGGTTATGTTCATAGTCCTGCTGTTTAAGCATGCATTTTTTTCCTATTAGAGACAAGCCTGGTTTTCTCTGCAGGTAAGTATCTTTTAATATATACTGAGCATGTTTAAACTTGCAGAATCAATCTAACACTTTCAAACAAACTAATGGCCAAATAAAACAAATCCCCAGAAAGGATGGATCAGATCTGTCCTAAGTCTCAGACACGTGCATTTCATCTTGTGTTTTTGTTATGGCCAGAAAAATCAGGGCATGGAATTTTAAATCCTGACATTTTCATTTCCTTGATATGAGTATATAATGTGGAACTCTTTCTTCTTTCAAACATATTTTAATAAAACCTCCTAGCTTTCTTTGGGTATGCATATATTTTCATGTTTATATGTGTTACAGTAATATAAAATTATATGTTTGGTTACTTAGGAATGAATTATCATGATGTTTGGGAGCCATGTCAACCAGATAATGATAAGATAAATTGATGATGCAATGCAGAAACAGCAGCTACTTCAGGGAAAGGAATTAGGATGGACACAGTCATCAGGGCAATGAGTACCTGATAGAAGATGTAAAATGCTAGCTCACATGTGTCTAGAGTGCTTGTTTCTTCTCATACTGCCTATTTTATGTAAAAATACAGGGAATATGCCTTCATAAAAAGAGATTTAAAACATGTCTGCTTACTCATCAATATATCCAATGTATTACTTCACAGGGTAAAAAGGAATGGGTCTATTACAGGTAAATGTTGAGTCAGTTTAATGCTGCATTGAGAAGTTTTTATAAGCTTCATTTGGTAGGAAACTTTTTTTTGTATATTTTGAAACTTTTTTTTGTATATTTTTGGTGGAAAAAACACTAATTTAATGGAGCCCAACACATTCATGTGAATGTATATTTTTTTCCCATAAGATCCCCGTTTCATCTTAACTGGCTCTATCAATTTTGAAAAATTAAGTTGAAAAGTATACTTCTTAGGGAGTACATAGAACAGATGGAATGGTATGTCAAGTAGTGTGGTATATCTATGAAAATCATAGACTGTAATTTTTTAATATAATTCTAACTTTGTATAATTTTGTTTTTAACCAAGATAACTTAGTCAATATATAATTAAATGTGATTATAAAAATAGTTAGAAGTGAAGAATAACAAAAATACTACATGTGATCAGAGGGAACTTTATGACCTTAACTAATAACTTAAAGATAGTAAAAAGATATAAATAATGACTTAGGAAATCACCTTAATATAAAAAGAGTAGAGTAATTATAAAGTTAATAACAGTAGAATTTACTAAAGAGCAGATATTAATGAAACAGAAATAAAGATACAATAGTGTGAATTCCAAAAATTGGAAATTTAAAAGAAATTTTTTTTTTTTGACAGGCAGAGTGGACAGTGAGAGAGAGAGACAGAGAGAAAGGTCTTCCTTTGCCGTTGGTTCACCCTCCAATGGCCGCCGTGGCCGGCATGCTGCGGCCGGCGCACCGCGCTGATCCGATGGCAGGAGCCAGGAGCCAGGTGCTTTTCCTGGTCTCCCATGGGGTGCAGGGCCCAAGCACTTGGGCCATCCTCCACTGCACTCCCTGGCCACAGTAGAGAGCTGGCCTGGAAGAGGGGCAACCGGGACAGAATCCGGTGCCCCGACCGGGACTAGAACCCGGTGTGCCGGCGCCGCTAGGCGGAGGATTAGCCTAGTGAGCCGCGGCGCCGGCACACAATTTAAAAGAAATTTTAAGATTGGCCAATACTTGGCAAGATCAGTAAAAAAAAGCATGATCAAATAATATTAAAAATACAAAGAGAAAACAGCAATAAGTTTAAAAATAATAATATATTAAAAAGAACTCCATCCCTACAAATTTGAAAACAGAAAAAATAAAACAAGTCCCTAGCAAAAAAGATACATGGATACATGAATCAAAAAGTTCATGGAAAATGGAATTAAAAGGTAAAGTTATTTGGGTGCAAAAATTTTTGAAATCCATGCATATGAGGGGTCTTCAAAAAGATTATGAGAAACCGATTATGAAAAGACTATGCATGAATTTCAAATTTTTTGGCAAACAAACTAAGCTTTTAATTCCATTTTCCATGAATTTTCTTAAGTACTCTAGCATACTTTATAAAGAACTAGAAAAGGGGAGCTTAATGGCTCTAAGCATAAAGAAAAGATAAGAAGGGACCAGCGGTGTGGCACAGTGGGTTAAGCCACCACTTGTGATACCAGCATCCCATATTAGAAGTGCCTATTTGAGTCCTGGTTGCTATGCTTCCAATCCAGTTCCCTGCTAATGCACTTGGGAAAGCAATGGATTATGGACAAAGTAGTTGGGCTCCTGATACCCAAATGGGACACCCAGATGGAGTTCCAGGCTCCTGGCTTTGGCCTGGGCCAGCCACAGCCATTGTGACCATTTAGAGTGAAGCTGTGGCCAGAAGATGTTTCTCTTTATCTCTCCCTCTCCCTCCCTCTCCCTACTACTCTGCCTTTCAAATAGATAAATATTTCATTTTACAAAAAGAAATGAAGAGATAGAAATGTGAATTACTCTGATTTGATCAGTACACATTATACATTTATAGACATCACATTGTTCCCCATAAATATGAAAAATGTGTCAAAAACTTTAAAATATACTTTAAAAATTTTAAAATATTTAAGGTACACAAATTTCATGTATTTCCTATATACAGATTCAGGAACACAGTGATACTTTCTACCCTCCCCTCCCTCCAGTCTGTGCTCACACCCTTCGTTCTCCTCCCTGTCCCATTGCCATTCTTATTTTTTACAAAGATCTATTTTCAGTAACCTTTATACTCATAAGATTAATTTTACACTAAGTAAAGAGCTCAACAAATAGTATGAAAAAACAAAACACTGTTCCTCAACAGTTGAGACAAGGGCTGTAAAAGATCATTGCATCTCAAAGTGTCAATTTCACTCCCGTAGATTACCTTTCAGATAGAGCAAATTAGAAAACACATTAAACTGTTATTAATAATAAAAATATAACTTTGAGATGCATTTTAATTACCCATTAAACATTGATCAATGGCAAGGCAAATCAATTTAAAGTGTTGTCCCTCAAAGTTGCTCTTACTGTATAGTCATCATTTTCATCTTACACGGCTGCAGCTTTTAGCAAGGAGATGCTTAGCAAAATCTTTACTTAAAACTGAATAGAGAAATGTGTTTCCACTTTCATTTCTAGGTCAGGTAAGAAATCTACTTAGAAAGAGACTCCAGACAAAGTTAAATTTTTTTTTTAATTCATTTCCTTACCGCCAAAAAGATGAAATGCTTTTCTGCAGCTTGGTAGGGGCCATTTTGCAGAACTTGATTTTTGAAAGCTTTGTTTTATTTTTAAATATTCTTTAGTGAAGAAAGTTTTTGTAGCATTGTTCAGTTCTGAAGTAAAGTAAAAGAAAACAATATTTTTAAACATTGATTTGAGTAAAATGACAAGAACATGACAAATGACTAATGCAGTATTTTGATATTAAATTCAAATCTCTAAGTGAGGATAAAAATTGATTCAACTTTTTTCTAACTTGAACAAATATAACTCATATTCACATGTGAGGCAATTTTTATATTCCAATACATACACCTACTGAGTAGCTCTTAAACCAGATACTGTGTCAGGTATGGAGAATACACTGATGAAGAAGGTATAGTCTCTGCCTGCAAGAAAATTTCCAACTGAAGGATGAAAATGAGAATAATGTGTAATAGGCATAGCAATAGAATAGCTATCGTGCAGTCAGAGCCCAGAGTGTTAATGAGAAGGTAAAATCCTTTTAGACCTCCTAACTTCATAATTGATCTGACTGTGTATGATGGCCTGATTACCTCCTGAGTCTAATGCAGCAGAAGTGAGAAAGTTCAAAACCTGCAGAAGAAAATTCTCAGCCTCTTAGAAGATCACTCATGAGTTAAATACTCTTGAAGTACACCTAGACCAATCAGAGGACACACATGATGACTCTCTAAATAACCTGAAATCTCTATTTATGAGCCATGGAAGGCAAGATATGATCTGAGTCAGGACTACTTGATGGAGTTCTTTAGTCCTGCCCATGCAGAACTGGTTACTAACCTGAGAACTAAACTATTTAATTTCTTCAAATGACCTCTCCCTTATATCCCACAATTACCACCTGTAGCATTTCTTCAGGTTTGGAACTTCATCTCAAAGCAGTGCAAAGAAAACTTTCTCTGTTTTTCCTCATCATTACCTTGGGTTGACATTTAATCCAAGAAATCCAAAGGGAAAACTGGTACATAACATGTATATTTAACACCATAAAGAACAATGGAAAAAACAGACTAGTTAGGCAAGTGAGGTTGAAATTAACCCTGTAACTTCAACTCTTTTCCTAATACTACACTCATGAACCAGTAATTCAAACACACAAAGTTAGAGAAAAGGTATTTTGAAAGTCTATATACCCAGTATGTATGGTAGGGGTTGTTACAGCTAAAGTATTTTTTTTTTAATTTGACAGAGTTAGAGACAGAGAGAAAGGTCTTCCTTCCATTGGTTCACCTCCCAAATGGCCGCTATGGCCGGAGCTATGCCGACCCGAAGCCAGGAGCCAGGTGCTTCCTCCTGGTCTCCCATGAGGGTGCAGGGCCCAAGCACTTGGGCCATCCTCCATTGCCCTCCCTGGCCACAGCAGAGAGCTGGACTGGAAGAGGAGCAGCCAGGACTAGAAAGAACCCTGTGCCCATATGGGATGCTGGCGAGCAGGTGGAGGATTAACCAAGTGAGCCATGGCGCCGGCCCTAAAGTATTTTTTTTTTTTAAATTAGTTAATTTATTTGAAAGTTAGAGTTACAGGGAGGGAAGGAGAAAGACACAGACAGAGACAGACATGTCTTCTATCTACTGGTTCACTCCCTGAATGGTCTCAACAGCCAGGGACACTATGTCTGTCAAGTAAAAAGACATTCTAAACTTATGAAGTAAGTGCCTGTTAGGATGTCTTAAGGTATTATTCAAGAGGGTAAGATGATAGAAGTATTATGACTATAAGGCATAGTCATTTAAGTGGACCCAATGGTATTCTGTTCTGATTTAAAAGGCTAGATGATACGTGTCCAACTAGCCCATTCAGATGTCTATCCACTTAAAATTATTTGGCAAAACATTTTTCCTCTACACTTCCCTTCTTGGTTTTATGTTGTTTGATATATACTATTTCATTTTCTTTTCTGGAGATGTAAAGTATAAAGAAATGGCCTGGCCAAAAAGGAAATAGAAACACATTATAATAAGTCAGTCAATCAATCGTCATCATACTCTCCCAAAAGTTTTAAATTATGTACTTAGGATGTGTCCTGACCTTGTGTGGAGGTCTGTCTCTCCCAGTTGTCAACAATTGTTGTGTATTCTTTTTCATAAGTAAGATTTGGCTCTAGGAGATTAATGTAAAATAAAGGGCATTTGTAAGGAATAGAAGAGTAAGAATCAGAGTCTCAGCCCGTGGCATTTCTGTAAAATGAGAAGCATCTAGCAAAATAGTCTTTACTAGGCTGATGCTCAATCCTCATTACTTGACAGAACTTTCAGTTTAGTAATATCTTGTGAGATGGTCCTCAGAATTTTTAGGTGAATTTCTTATCTCTTACCAGATTGATTTTACTATTTTTCTATATATTGTTGAACAGTAGCAAAAGTAAGGCTCGGCCAGCGCTGTGGCTCAATAGGCTAATCCTCCGCCTGTGGCGCCAGCACACTGGGTTCTAGTCTCGGTCCAGGCACCAGATTCTGTCCCGGTTGCCCCTCTTCCTGGCCAGCTCAGTGGAGGATGGCCCAAGTGCTTGGGCCCTACACCCGCATGGGAGACCAGGAGAAGCACCTGGCTCCTGGCTTTGGATCAGTGGTGCGCTGGCCGCTGGCCGCGGCGGCCATTGGAGGGTGAACCAATGGTAAAGGAAGACCTTTCTCTCTGTCTCTCTCCCTCTCACTGTCTAACTCTGCCTGTCAAAAAAAGAAAGAAAATTACCAGTTTGAATCACAGAAACACATAGTGTAAAATAGGACTGTTCAAGTTTCAGAGTTGTAGCTCTTGATACCAAGCAGGGTCTCCCCTTGTGGTAGCTGTAAGGTTTAGCAGTAATTGCATGTCTTATGGAATCTGGGGCCACGGCATTTGCATGCTGGGAAGGAGAGGCCACAAGAAGATCTCACTCAATACTGACAAGTACTTATTCAAGTATCTTGTGAAAGTAAATTTGAATCTGATTTTCGTGCCTTTTTTCCAAGGATAAAGTCTAGTTTGGGAAGTCCCATTCCCCAGTGAAATATGCAGCTATATGACAGAGGCATACACAACAGGGACGAAAATAAACAAAAACAAAAAATCCTTTACCTGACATTTGTCAAAATGGAATTGCAGGTCTTGTAATATCTGAGTCACTATAGAAAGCAATTTATGTTTAGCAGACAATAGTATTTAGAAGTTCATGTTTTATTATCTAGATAAGCTTTAGTTTTCATGAAAATTTATCAATTTTAACGCAATCATTCCATTTAGTGCTTTGTACTATAATATTTCATACTCATACCTCCCTACAGTTTTTGTAGTGGAATAAAGAAAGGGTTGCTACAATCCTTTTTAAAACTCTTTGGCTCTGGAGAAATCTGCCGATACCATGAAACTTCTCAGGTGACAGCATACACGCAAACCTTCTGCCTCAGGATTATGTTTACCTCGTGCTTACTGATATCCTTTAAAGCACTGAAAAGTGTTTCCGCAACACTTTCATTAGAATAATTGATTTGCCTGCTGTTGGGGTGAATAACAAGGCCAAAAGGAAATCTATAACAGTAAGCTCAATTCAGTAATCATGTTACAAGTACACCCGGCACAGTTCAACTATAGCTTTTACTATGACAGACAAAATGCTAAGTATTTATACTGTTACATGTTATACTTATTAATATTATTTTGTATGTAAAGTTACAGTTAAGAATTTAGGAAAAGGCTTTTGAAAGTTATGGACAGGGCTATATCAGTGGGTCCTCAAAAGGTGATCACTGCTTCCATTCCTGGCTCAAAGAAGCCAACAGTCCTCTGTGTGAAAAGAGATGGGGCTGCATCCTGCCGACTCAGCATCGTTTTCAGTGCTCCAGCTTGGTTTATATGTATTTCTTAAAATTGTCTTAAAGCTCAAAAACAAAACAACGACGATCATTTGATTCCTTTATCTGCACTCCCATTTCCAATGATTATCTTAAGTGTTTTAGTCTTTTTTTCTGGGGACTAATCGCTGTACATGTAAATCAGTGGTTTTCAAAAAGTTGGTTTGCAATACATTAGTAACATTCAAAACAATCTGGGGTGCAACTGAACATAAGAATGCTATGGATCCTAAATGCTATGGGCTAAAATATATAAGACAGAAAAAGTGTTTATGAAAAAAACTTGAAAAATTCATGTGTGTATACTGTAAAAATTGTATGCATGGTATAAAAATTATAGTGACTTCAGGAATACTGATGTAAATATTGTGCTTAGTTTTTATTGTAAAATATTACTCATTTCTGTAACACCTGAGAATAAGTATACCAAAAAACACCATGACATAGTCAGATACTCCTGCTAATGATGAGTATGACTTTTAGAGATAGAGGCTGTTCTGCATAAAATTAACAAAGGAGGGGCCAGCGCCTTGGCGCAGTAGGTTAATCCTCCGTCTGTGGTGCTGGCATCCCATATGGGTGCCAGTTCTAGTCCTGGTTGCTCCTCTTCCAGTCCAGCTCTCTCCTGTGGCCTGGGAAAGCAGTGGAGGATGGCCCAGGTGCTTGGCACCTGGCTCCTGGCTTTGGATTGGCGCAGCTCCGGCTGTTGTGGCCACTTGGGGAGTGAACTGACAGAAGGAAGACTTTTCTGTCTCTCTCTCTCTCTCACTGTCTGTAACTCTGCCTGTCAAATACATAAATAAAATCTTTAAAAAAAATTAACAAAGGAAAGGGCCATACTGTGAATGGAGGCACCAGCAAAACCTGTTGGCATAGGAATGACTAGATCTGACTTATAGAATAAGAGGAAATGGCCTAATGGGTTTATGGACACTAGATTAAGACAAGTAGTTATAGATTGTCATGGTAAATTTAAAAAAAGAACATATGATATTCTTGCAGATTACTTTTAGGACCTGGATAAAGTCTAAAAGGACATTAGAAAATCAGAACACAGGATAATTCTTCATTTTGTGGAGCTGGCCCAAACATTTCAGGTTATCCATCATCCCTGCCTGCTGAAAATATGTCCTCCAATTGTGACAGCCAACATATCCTTGGTGAAAAGTCACAGTTATGTTCCATGCTTAAAATCTGATATGAGGGGCCACTTTGATGCAGGGGGTTAATAGAATGCCTGGAATGCCAGCAACCCATATGAGTGTCAGTTTGAGTCCTGGCTGCTCCACTTCTGATCCAGCTCCCTGCTAGAGTTCCTGGGAAAGTAGTGGAAGGTGCTTGGGCCCCTGAACCCATGTGAGAGATCTAGATCCAGTTTCAGGCTCCTGGTTCTGGCCTGGATCAGCAACTGGCTGTTGCAATCATTTAAGGAGTGAACCAATGGGTAGAAGATCTGTCTCCATGTCCTTCCCTCTCGGTGTAATTCTGCCTTTCAAATAAGTAAATAAATCCAAGGAGCTGGATCAGAATTGAAGCAGCCATGACTGGAACTGGTGCCCATGTGGGATGCCAGTGCCACAGCTGACAGCTTTACTCACTATGGCACAGCACTGGCCCAGGTTATTTGTCCTTTTATTATTGAATTGCTAGAGTTCTTTATGTACTTTGGGTACTAGATCCTTATGTGCAGGATGTACAGATATGTTTATTGTTGTGGTTTTTACTATCTTAAATAAGAACCATTTAGCATAGGTGGGGAATGTCTGGTCCACTGGGCTGTATAAGGCTGGTTAAATTATTTGGTCTATGCCTGCCAAGGCAACTGCAGGAAGGACTCAACATTCAATAAATCTACAGCAGGCTGATTTTTAAGCTGATAATTTTGTATTGCCCACAAACGATGTTACAAATATCCAAATAGGCCTGGGCAGAGAAAAGTTGTTTACTTGTTTATTTGATTATTAACTTGGGGATAGACCATTTTAGGGATGTCTATTTCCTCCACTGTGTGCAAGTCTCTGATGGCCCTCTACAGAGCATAGCATGGGCATGCACCCAGCCCCCCTGATCACTAGACATAGCTACTTTCATGCAAGCTGTCTGTAATTGTCTCTTTCCCTGATCTCCTCAGTAAGCTTCTGGCTGGACTCCTTTTATTAGTTTTACTTCCTGCTTTTAGCTTCCACTAATTACTTCTTGATTGCTCTATTGTTTTTGAAAGTGTCCCAGGACATAACTTTCTCTATGCTCTGATTCTTCTTCTTCTTCTTCTTCTTCTTTTTTTTTTAAATTTCAATCCATTCTATAATCACAGACTTAATGCACCACTAACCATAATATTCAGTAAATAAAAAGCAGAGAGATCATGGTTCCATAGGAGTATAAACAGGGGCTAAAAACAACACTCAAATCACAAGATGTCTATTTCATTCCTTTTTTTAAATCTATATTAACTACCACATATCAGAGAAAACACATGATATTTTTCTTTTTTGGAATTGGCTTCTTTTTAAATCTTTTTTGCAGGGGCATGTATTGCCAGACTTTGAGGCTTAATTCACCATAGGAAGGCTCTTCTTAGCTGTCTCTTTTCACGATTATCTTTTCAAGTTGTGGCTTATTTACCACTTTGCTTTTGGCTACTGGAATCATGGACCCTTAGTTGCTTATCACCAAGATCTCTATTGTTTTAACAACACTCTTAGGTTGTTTTTAAATAAAATCGGTTCCTTGATACGGGCTTTCCATTCTTACTGCTCTGCCGTACAGAGGCAGAACCTCAGCACTGCATTGGAGGTGGGCAGGGAAAGTCATCTTGTGTGACATCCCTCCTGTATGCGTGGAGCAGTGGACAGGGACAGTGATAGCTTTTGATCTTTTCTGGTATGCCTTGGCTCTCCTGAGTTGCTACCTTTGCTCTGTGAGTGAACTGGGCTGGTGGAGATCGGAGTTTCTGCTGTACCTAGAATTGAACTTCTACCCTGAGGCGGGGGCATGGGTAGGGAAGGGAGCTACAATTCTCTTGGCTAGGCCTTTCTGACATATGGCTTCTATAAGAGGGAGCTAGAGCATGAGAGCTGTCAGTCGTCTGCTTCTCCAGGGGTGGGAGGATGGACGGAGGGAGCCCCCATCTCTCTGTATGTAACCACCTGGGTAGCACTTCTGTCACAGTAAGCTGCCAGTGAGGGGTTTGGAAGCTCGTTCTATCTCAAATTCTACAGGCCCTTTTGTTAGAATAGCAGATTTTAGTAGATATATTTGAATAAACTCTTCTCCATTTGCTGTATATCCCTAGGATAATTTCCAGGGACTGCTTTTTTTTCTTTTTTCTTTTTAAAATGATTTTTCCCAGTTCATGGGTGTTCTGATGAGGGAGGGTCCATTGGCTTTATACCACCACTTCAGAATTCTCTTTTCTACTTCTTGGTTTTTAAATTTTAAATATTGAGTTTCTTCTAAGATGTAAGTTTTTAAATAAGTTATCTTCCACATTTCTTACCTCTCAAATCATATTTTTAGTTTTTCCTTGAACTAGACCATATAATCATTTGTGAGCCAATCACTGGCAGAGGGGATAGATTACCAAGGAACTGAGGATGGAACCAGAAGCCAGCTGGTCTATTTTGGCAGAGTTGAATACTCCAGGTTATGTTAGGGAGGAAGGAGATGATTATGGACATTAATTAGCAATCAATGTTGTCTATTGTAAATTTGATTTTTTTCTATTTTCAACAATATATCTTGACTTCCATTGTTAAAAGGATATTATTGCCTTTACTGTTTACTCTATATAGTCTCTCTTATTTCAAGATGTTAACTTTTTCAAAAAGATTTCTTTATTTTAAAGTCACAGTTATATAGAAACAGAGGGGGGAGAGAGAGAGAGGCCTTCCATCTGCTGGGTCACTCCCCAAATGGCTGATTTTAGAGCTGGGCCAGGCTGAAGTCAGGAGCTTCTTCCTGGTTTTCCACTTGGGTGCAGGGGCCCAAGCACTGGGGCCATTCTGTGATGCTTTCCAAGGCGCGTGGAGCAACAAACTGGATCAGAAGAGGAGCAGCCGGGACTTGAATTGGCGCCCATGTGGGATGCCGGCACTGCAGACAGCGGTTTATCCTGCTGTGCCTCTGTGCTAGCCCCAACATGTTAACTTTTAACAGTCCTTTATTGCAAATGCAGCTAACAGGGCAAGTTAATTTAAGTAAGAGCAAATAAGGAGTAAATATCAGAGTTCAGGTTTAAACTCATTATTTTGCTAAAGAGTACTCTATGGAATAAATCTGGGAGGAATTTCATAGTATTTCTACCTAGTGAGCTACTATATTAGAACTAGGTTATAATTAACCCCTTTTTCATTGTCAGATATCTTGAGTTCCTTTCAAAAATGACAGCTTTTAACCTTTGACAGTAATTGTCCACTGATAAGTACACAAGTACAATGGTGACACTGTGTAGTTGAGATGATTAATTAACCAATTTATTTAATAAATAACTGATGGTTCAGTTATTTGGTAACAGAAAAGTCTAACACTGGGAAACTGAGTTTTCAAAATATTGACAAAAGCAGAAGAAACCAGAATAAAAAAAAGTCTCATTTACAATAGTAACAGCAAAAATTTATAGGCATAAATCAACAAAAATGTGTAGCGCCTTTTGGAAGGAAATTGCTGAGAGGTGATACCATAATGTGATCACTCAGTTTCATAAAAATGTTAATTTGGGGATCATTGGCATTTTAATTAACATAAAATTTAATTTACCTGTGAATTATTAAAAATGCTTGAATAATTAGAAGATTGAAGAAATATTATAGGACAATATAAAAAGAAGACTGGAAAAGAACAGTTTTCCAGAAATACATTTAGTATTTCTTTTTAAAAGAAGACAATTCAATCAGCATAGGAAGAATGGAATTTTCAATAAATGATGCTATGTAATAGAAAATGGAAAAAAGAAATTTTATTCTTAACCGAGTACCACAACCAATGGACTGGTGCTAAATTTGGCAAAATGAGGACAAAATGAAACCTAAAATAAATATAGGTAAGGAGAAGGATTATGTAACTCTATTAGGAAGAGATTATGATTTCCTAATTTTGAAATTAAAAATAATAAAGGCAAAGTTATCACATGAGACTACATAAAAACTTGGAAGTTCTGTATGTATATAAAATACTATAAACAAATTTAAAGTACACATGACAAAAGGAAAATTATTTGCTAAATATGACAAATGTTAATATTAATACTAAAAAAACCCTCTTAGAAAAATTAAGAGAACTAAGGGACAAGAAACCCTCAGATTCTGCTGCCTACAATAATTTTGGAGTGTAATTATGGAGCATATACCTAGTCTTTTCTACTTTTGGAAATTCACCCTAAGGAAACATTGTGTAATGTGTTCAAATATTTATCTACATATACTACTAAATAGATTATAAATAACAATGTTCCGTATGAGTAGATTGGTTAAGCAGAGTGCAGTATAATCATAAGAACTTTAAGTTAAAGTAGGTGAAAGATCACATATGTACAATATAATATAATTTGGGGGTAAAAACAATAAAAGATATTATATGTGTATAAAATATTTTTGAAGTTTACTCATTAAATGTTGAATTTAAGTGGTAGGAATATGGGTAATATTGTTTTCTAATTTTCCCATCATGAATTTGTTATTATAGAATTTAAAAAGTTATTTTTATAAGAAAAATTATTTGGCCACTAGCAATGTTGTACTCCATAATTTATACTCTGATATTTCATTAGCTTTTATCAAAGAATATCACAAGAAACAGTGTCAGAAAACTGGATACTGCTTTTGCCCTGAGGATGTTTTTTGAGGACACTTCCTATTCCATCTCTGAAAATGCCCTAGGGGGAAAAATCCCATAAAAAAATTCCTTCTAAAGGTAAGTGCCAAAGAAGCCTCTGCTTATCTTAAAAAACTAGTATATTTTTTTTCATAGATCATGAAAATCATTTAATTGTGTACTTAATTTTATTTTCTCCTTAGAACATTTAAAACCAAGCACTTCATCTAATTGTAATTAGGGTAAAGGGCTATATGGCTTACCTATCTGCCTACCCACACTCTCCTGGTCTGTATATGCCATTCTAATTCATAATTCCCTTTCTTGCTATTTCAGTAATATATTTTCTAAATCATCTCAAATCCTTTTGAGGTATGGCATAAATAATTAAGACATTCCCATTAATATTTTGAGTCTGTGAATGACAGTACATTATCAAATACAGTCTCTATTAGAAAAGACTCTAAGTATTCCCAATACTTATTTCAGAACCTTCAATTTGGAAAATAAGAAATTATCATTTTGATAAATTGGCCAAAGAAATGTGAGACATTACTGTTGTAAGACCTAAAGGAAGTAAATTTTGTAAATGGCATCATGGAAGGCAGGGACATCTGTCTAACTACTGTGAACATAACCTAGATGCTACCTATCAAAACAAGCTTTTGGTAAATGCTTAGTTACATAGATCCCCAGAGACAACACTGAAAAAAGGTGTCATTTGTGCTTCTCTTTTTATTCCCCTCCAATTACCCAACAAAGGATCTGGAGTTGAAAATAACCTTTTTCTGCAAACTCAATGTTCAGCCATAGGTAAGAGAAGAGGAAAGTCCAGTAAGCTTTGCCCTCTCTGGAAGAAATTCTTTTCCTCTGTCCTTGCCTTACTTACTCTTCCCCATATATGGGTGAATAACTGAACTGCCTGGTGAGAATTATGACAGCTTGGTGTCCCAAATACCTTTCTCTCCTAGGTAAAATAACTGAGCTTGTAGGGTCTTTTGTTTTTAGAACTGCGTAAGCTCAAAGCAGTGATTTTACGCTATAATGTCCACGTTCTAAGCAGATCAGAGAAGGGTATCTTTACTTTCTTTTCATTTATTACCAAGCCAGTTAGGCATATTTGCAAGCCTTCATGCAGATGGTGGGATCAGGTTACTCAAAGCTTGCTTTAATAATCTGATTCTTTTTTTTTTTTTTTTTTTTTTTTTGACAGTGGCAGAGTGGCCGCCATGCTGTGGCGGGTGCATCGCGCTGATCCGAAGCCAGGAGGCAGGTGCTTCTCCTGGTCTCCCATGCAGGTGCAGGGCCCGGACTTGGGCCATTCTCCACTGCCTTCCCAGGCCATAGCAGAGAGCTGGCCTGGAAGAGGGGCAACCGGGACAGAATCCGGCGCCCTGACCGGGACTAGAACCCAGTGTGCCAGCACCGCAGGCGGAGGATTAGCCTAGTGAGCCGCGGCGACGGCCCTAATAATCTGATTCTATCATGTAGAACAGTCCTTGGATTTTTTTCAGGGAATAAATTTTGTGTTTTTCAGTTTTGCTATTAAAGAAGTACAGACTTTGATCACCCATTTGACCTCTGGCTGAGGTGAGAATGAGGAGGAAGAGATTTTTCCTCCTAACATTTAGCACATAGCATGCCCTCTATCTTCTACCCTTTCCAACAGGGGTTTCTTTGTTCCACATTCATTAATTTTTAGCTTTCAATGAACATTTTTGAAATATTTTTTATATTTCATCTTTATGTGACACTTAAATAAATAAATGTTCCAGTTTTGCTTTTTTCTTGTTCAAGATTAACAACATTAAGAAAGTTGAGAAGATTAAGAGTTTAGGGAAAAGGCATAATATTTGTCCTCACATTTTCACAGATCAAATCTTTTAGGAAATAACAAGGACCAAAGAATAAGGAATGGTGGGAGGCAGATATAAGAAATAATCAATAATGTTGCTCCAAATGGAACTTTTTTGACACTGAAGATTTCCAAATAAAGACTGAACATCTACTAGTGAAGATATCTTGGAAAGGATTGAGTCAGAGTAGGGGATTAGAGATGAGGATCTACTCTTACCTATGATTGTGTGGTTTTTACATAGCTGAATGAGTTGGATAAAAATGGTTTTATAAACTAGAGATTGGCAAATTAAGGTCTACATATGATTCTTGATCACTTCTTCATGATAATTTATAAAGAACCTCTAGAATCAGAACAAACAGGCAGTCAGAATAATCAATCATGTTAGCTAAAGAAAACAGTTACCTGTCTGGAAAAAGACTCTAGATATAATTGTCCGACACAATGGGCAGGGAGTGCTTGCAGGATTGTCTTTGGCCAGAGTCCGTAAGCAGGGCTCACAGAAGATGTGGTGGCAGGGGTAACACATATAAGGGTTGAAATAAACATCCAGACACACTGCACAGATGTAGCTATCCTTCTCTTCTGCATACTCGTTTTCATCATCTGTACTCATCTCATTATTCAAAGTCTGCAAAACATAAGAAAACACTTTTTCTTAGTTCACCATGAGACTGGTTTCCATGAGAAAGAGAAATTTTTTTACATTTGTTATAATGAATGAAACTATCAGGAGCATAGAATATCTGTTTCTGTGACATATTCAAGGTGACAGAAATGCTACATTTCAAAATAAAAAAAATGAGATGTATGAAAAAATTCTGAAATCTGATTATTTTTAATATTTTCATACAATGCTTAATGGTAAAATAGACCTAAACACATTAAGTATACCTGTCTCTTTATGCAGGAAGAGTTATGTTGGTGTTAGGACTCTAGGATTACAGATTTTTCCATCCACTACACTTCTACCAAAGTTGAAGAGCCTTCATTTGGGTAATCATATATGATGAAAATTAAAGGCAAAAAGACATCACATTTTATCCTTATCCTGTATGGGGAGCATTTTTCTATTTTGTAATTGTTCCTAAGTATGATAAGCCAAGATAGAGCCAAAGCCTAGGGTATGTCATGAGGTGGACATGGCAAAGAAAGTTGGTGATTATGAAATGAACCTTGCAGCTGGGAAATAGGATGAACAACTCTTCCCTCTCACATGGGATAAATGGAAAAAAAAGGTAGTTAGGAAAGAGACAACTAAGAGCACAAGGCCTGGTAGCAGAATTCCTACTATTTATCCTCATAATGTCCACATCTGACGTTGTTGAGAGGATTTTTTATTTATTTATTTTTGACAGGCAGAGTTAGACAGTGAGAGAGAGACAGACAGACAAGTCTTCCTTTTCTGTTGGTTCACCCCCCAACGCGACGGCCCTGTGTGTTGTGGCCAGTGCACTGCGCCAATCAGAAGCCAGGAGCCAGGTGCTTCCTCCTGGTCTCCCATGCGGGTGCAGGGCCCAAGCACTTGGGCCATCCTCCACTGCCTTCCCGGGCCACAGCAAAGAGCTGGACTGGAAGAGGAGCAACAGGGACACAATCTGGTGCCCCAACCGGGACTAGAACCTGGGGGGCCGGCACCGCAGGTGGAGGATTAGCCTAGAGAGCCATGGCACCAGCCTGTTGAGAGGATTAAAAGAGGTAACTTACTTATAGTCTTTAGCACAGTACCTGGCACACAGTAAATATTCAATTTACTCCAGCCCCCTTCTTCTACTTTTCCCCACAGGCTCTGTGGTTTTTTCTTTTTCTTTCTTTTTTTTTTTTTTTTTTGACAGGCAGAGTGGACAGTGGGAGAGAGAGACAGAGAAAGGTCTTCCTTTTCTGTTGGTTCACTCCTCAGTGGCCACTGAGGCCAGCGCACCATGCTGATCTGAAGCCAGGAGCCAGGTGCTTCTCCTGGTCTCCCATGCAGGTGCAGGGCCCAAGCACTTGGGCCATCCTCCACTGCACTCCCAGGCCACAGCAGAGAGCTGGACTGGAAGAGGGGCAACTGGGACAGAATCCGGCACCCCGACCGGGACTAGAACCTGGGGGGCCCGGGGCCGCAAGGCAGAGGATTAGCCTATTGAGCCGTGGTGCCGGCCCTGTGGTTTTTTCTAAAGGCTTGAGAACATGTTTTGCAAACCTGGTCTGAACTCAGTTCAGTGAGGCAGGCATGACAGGAGCCTACAAGATTTATTTGAGACAGTCTGGGGTTTAATAAATATTTGTAAGTTACATGAAATATAAGTAGCAGATCCTTGAGCATACAGAAAAACCTTTAGCTATGGTTTCTTTTCGTTTTTCAAAGCTTGATTTTATTTCTTTGAAAGATAGAGTTACAGAGAGATGTAGAGCCAGAGAGAGAGGTCTTCCATCCACTGGTTCACTCCCCAAATGGCTGCAATGGCCAGAGCTGAGCTGGTCTGAAGCCAGGAGCCAGGAACTGATTCCAGGTCTCCCATGCTTGTGCAGGGCCCCAAGGACTTAAGTCATCTTCTCTGCTTTCCCAGGCCATAGCTGAGAGCTAGAATGGAAGTGGAGCAGCTGGGACTCAAACTGGTGCCCATATGGGATGGTTGATGTTGCTGGCTAGAGCTTTAATCGGCTGCACCACAGCGCCGGCCCCTAGCTATGGTTTCAATGTTTGTGTCTTCTCCAGAATTCATGCTGAAACTTAAATTCCCAATGCAACAGTATACACAGGTGTGGCTCTTGGGGGCCAATGTTGTGGTAAAGGAGGTTAACTTACTGCCTGTGATGTCAGCATACGGTAGCAGAGCACCGGTTCAAGTCCCAAGTGCTCCACTTTGATCCACCTACCTGTTAATGCTCCTAGGAAAGCAGCAGAAGATGGTTCAAGTGCTTGGGCCCATGATACCCATAGGGGAGATTTCTGTGGAGTTCCCACTTCCTGGCTTCAGCCAGATCTGCCTATTGTGGCAATTTGGGGAATGAACCAGTAGATGGAAGATTTCTCTCTCTCTCGTTCTATCTCACTGTGCCTTTCAAATACATAAAACAATAAAATATATATGTTGTAAAAAACAAAGAGGAGAGGCTTTCAGATGATTGAATCATGATGGCAGAACTCTGGAGAATAGGATTAGTGATTTTATATATGGCTGGAGGGAACAGTGCTCATCCTTCTTGTTCCTCTACACTCCTGCCATTTAGGGACACAGCGTTAGTTAGAAGCAAAGACACTGAACCTGCCAGGATCTTAATCTTGGGCTTTGCAACCTTCAGAACTATGGGAAATAAACTTAAGTTCTTACAAATTACCAAGTCAGTGGCATTTCTGTTATAGCAGCACAAACAGACCAAGATACCTTTTACCACTGGATAAACTATTTTGATTTTTCCAGGTGGCACTGCCATCATCTTTTTTTCTTTTATGAAGGGCATATTTGAGTCTTTAGATATTTTATTTTTATTTGGGTTGTCTGATTTTTTTTTCTTATAGATATATAGGGTATTTTTACTTACTCTAGTTATTTGTTGTTACTGGTTAGAAGTATTGTAAATTTCTTTTCCTTTTTTTCTGATTAGCTTTTTCACTATTTTCTTGGTGTCCTCGGGTGAAACTTTACTCTTAATTTTAAAGCATTCCATCTAATCACATTTTAAATTTATGGATATTGCCTTTCATGCCTTACTTAAGAACTCATACCCTTTCCCAAGATCATTAAGATAGCATTACTTTATTTCATAATCCTACAATATAAATGAAACAGATTTTCATGTGTGGTATACCTTATGTGGGTAGATTTTATCTTTCTTCTTTATACATCTGTTAATTGGCACTACTTAGACTTCTCTTGCAATGCTCTAAAGTGTCACTTTGTCACTAATTAAGAGACCAGGCTTGTGCATGTGAATTTCTGCATTGGAGATTTCTGTTTCCCTACTTTCCTAACTCTTCAACTGACTGTAACCTCAATTCCTTTCTTGATCATATGCTGAGACCACTCTTACATGGGTCACTAGCAACCTCTAATACAGCCAAATCCAAGAGACTTTCCTGACCCATCTTTGGTCTCTCGGCAGAATTTTTTATGTAGACCAGGATCTCTTTATTCCTGCCTAATTAATGGTTTCCTTTCATATCTGGAATAGGATCAGACTCCTTACAATGACATACAGGAATGATCCAGCTTACTACTTTATTCCACATATAGAGCTACTCTCCATTCAGTGGCCATCTTCAGTTCAACATCAAACACTGTTAAACACACCAAACATGCTTACATTAAGGCATTGATAAGTGATGTTTTTCGCCTCCTAAAAGGAGTAGTAGCCGACGCCGCGGCTCACTAGGCTAATCCTCCACCTTGCGGTGCCGGCACACCAGGTTCTAGTCCCGGTCAGGGTGCCGGATTCTGTCCTGGTTGCCCCTTTTCCAGGCCAGCTCTCTGCTGTGGCCCGGGAGTGCAGTGGAGGGTGGCCCAAGTGCTTGGGTCCTGCACCCCATGGGAGACCAGGATAAGTACCTGGCTCCTGCCATCGGATCAGCATGGTGCGCCGGCCGCAGCGCACCAGCCGCGGTGGCCATTGGAGGGTGAACCAACGGCAAAGGAAGACCTTTCTCTCTGTCTCTCTCTCTCTCACTGTCCACTCTGTCAAAAAAAAAAAGGGAGTAGTAGATTGCAAAATATTTAGAATTCCATGTTTGTACCTCTATGCATCTAATCAATATGGAGAGATTAATTTTCCAGTCTGAATTCGGGCTCTGACATGTGTCTTGCTTCAGCCAATGGATCATTATCAAATATGATGCAACCAGAGGTTTAAAAACTGCCTTTCTTGGTATAACCCTCAGTCTAGTACCATGTAAACAAGGCTAGACTGGTCTGCTGCAACTATTAGATGTGTGACTACAAATGCACATGTGAGCGCAGATACTATGATGTGAAGTAGCTGAGCCTAGCCCAAACTGCAAGACCAGAAAAATGGAAGGTTTCTTTTTATAAGCAGATAAATTTTAGAGTGATGTAATGAAGCAAAAGTTCATTAACACATCTTTTTCTGTACATGGCTAGTTTTATTTCACCCTTAAGTTTGTAGCTTAAATGCTAATGTCTGAAAAAGGATTTCACTGGCTATTCTGATAAGTAGTTTCTCATGTTGTTCTCTGTCCATGCATCTTGTTTGTGTCCTCTTATAATTTTTGTCTACTTTTCATTTCTCCCCTAATATGATGTTAATATATATATGTATACAAAATATACACATATACATATATTTGCTGAGTGAATGAATGAATGGGTAGGTTCTAAAGTTGATGCTACCACTTTGTAGATCCTGATTTACAGGTGTTTTCATTTTCAAAATGTTCAGCTTACACAATATGTTCCTCATCAACAATGATGAAAAATAGGCTTGGAATTCAACAGGAGAAGTAATTTTTGCTCATTACTTATTATATTTGTACCCTCCTGAACTTAAAATTGACATTTGTGAAATGAAAGCTATAAACAGAAAATTAATACTGAATTGGGTAACCTCCCCCTCCAAAAAAATCCTTGAACCTGCAAGCTTATTTACCTAAATTTTATTTCATCCTGCTAGTTTATTCTGTTTCTGTGAGACCCTTAGAATTGTACCTTGATTAACCTCAAAGAAGCCCATGGCATGAAAAAGAGCATAATCTGAGGAACCTGTTACAGCATTCCAAACTGTGACCCAAATATTCATGCAAACATTTATTTCTATGATATGTTTTACACCTACATAGTAGGTAAAGATGACTAGACTTCACTAAAATAGACTCAAGAAAAAGATTTGTTATTTTTTTAAAATTTTTTTAAAATTTTTTTGACAGGCAGAGTGGACAGTGAGAGAGAGAGACAGAGAGAAAGGTCTTCCTTTGCCGTTGGTTCACCCTCCAATGGCCGGCGCGGCCGGCGTGCTGCGGCCAGTGCACCGCGCTGATCCGATGGCAGGAGCCAGGTACTTCTCCTGGTCTCCCATGGGGTGCAGGGCCCAGGGACTTGGGCCATCCTCCACTGCACTCCCGGGCCACAGCAGAGAGGTGGCCTGGAAGAGGGGCAACCGGGACAGAATCTGGCACCCCAACCGGGAGTAGAACCCGGTGTGCCAGTGCTGCAAGGCGGAGGATTAGCCTAGTGAGCCGCGGCGCCGGCCTATATTTGTTATTTAATAGCACAATATTTTTAAATGAAAGTGAAAATTTAAAAATAAAAAATGAACTTGAAACTATTCATCTAATATTTGAGTTAAATGAATCAATCCATATAATAGAAGTAAGACATATAAAAACCTTTGGGATCCACTATGTTTTAAGAGATTAAAAAGGATCAAAAGTTTTCATTAATCCAGGAAAATGCACACATCTGGTAATAGTCTATTATGCACAAGGACAGCAAATTATTTTGAAATAGACTCATGGGTTGTTTTTCTTCTCCATATTCAAGATGAAGGGTTGCTGGTTTGCTGTTGGACAGATAGTTACATTTTAAAAGATAACTCATTAATGGATCAATGGCAACCTGGAAGGAGGTTTTTAATGGATGTGTCTAAGAACCCATCCTTGTCTCCTTAGTATTTACGATATTATACAAGGAGACCCCAAAAATGCTTATCAGAAATACAGGTCAAAGGATAGGAAAGATAATTGGCCAGTTAAGAACAGTCAAAATACTTTCTGAAAATAGGTATGACATGAACAAATGATACAAAAATTAAACTATGCTAAGCCAGATGGGTCAAAATAAAGAAAACATATCTGACTAGGTCTTTGTGCTGAAATCAAGATGGGAATTATCAGAGATGAATTCAAAATCCTCATTTAGGATTCCAAAATAGATTGCAAACACAGAAGATGAATGAATCTTGGCTGAAAGCAATTAATAGAAGAAAGACCTGGAGATTTTAACTGACTAGAAGCTCAATATGTGATGTGTTTGCTTAAAAATCAAAGGAATCTTGAACTTCAGCAGAATGTGGGTTTACATACCTACTACTGCTTGCTGATTATATTATACTTTGAGAACCACACACTATGCAGCTACTTTAAGAGATACAGACAAGGTAGGGTTAGCCATAGAATTATACTGAGGGCTGGGGAGCCGGAGTTCTGAAATTATTTCTTGTGAAATGTGGTTAAAAGCTGGTAAGTATTTAGAGAAATATCAAAAGACAAGAAAAGCATGTTCAAGTATTTGAGAGAGATCATAAATTTCTTGAGTTCTTGTGATTACATCTAAAAATAGATCGATATTATGAGAAAATGAACTGTAACTAAAATAGCTTATAAAAGAAATACCTAGGGACTGCTGTTGTGGTACCATGGGTTAAGCTACTGCCTGCAATGCCTGTATCCCATATGAGCACTGGTTCGAGTCCCAGATACTTCACTTCTTCTTTTATTTTGTTTTAAAGATTTATTTATTTATTTCAAAAGCAGAGTTAGAGAGAGAGAGGGAAAGAGAGATTTTTTTTTTTTTTTTGACAGGCAGAGTGGACAGTGAGAGAGAGAGAGAGAGACAGAGAGAAAGGTCTTCCTTTGCCATTGGTTCACCCTCCAATGGCCAGTGCGGCCAGCGCACCACGCTGATCCGATGGCAGGAGCCAGGTACTTATCCCGGTCTCCCATGGGATGCAGAGCCCAAGTACCTGGGCCATCCTCCACTGCACTCCCGGGCCACAGCAGAGAGCTGGCCTGGAAGAGGGGCAACCGGGACAGAATCCGGCGCCCCGACCAGGACTAGAACCCGGTGTGCCGGTGCCGCAAGGCGGAGGATTAGCCTAGTGAGCCGCGGCGCTGGCCGAGAGATCTTCTATCCACTGGTTCACTCCCTAAATGGCTGCAACTGCTGGAAGTAGGCAGTCTAAAGCAAGGACCCCAGTAGCTTTTTCCAGGTCTCCCATGTGGGTGCACGGGCCCAAGCACTTGGGGCATCTTATACTGCTTTCCCAATTGCATTAGCAGGGAACTGGGTCATAAGTGGAACAGCTGGATTCAAACCAGTGCCCATATGGGATGCCAGTGTTGCAGATGGTGGCTTTACCGGCTATGTCACAGCGCAGACCTTGATGTTTCACTTCTGATTCTGCTTCCTGGTGGAGCACTGGGAAAGCAGTGGAAGGCAATCTAAGTGCTTGAGCCATTGCCACCCATGGTTTAGAGTAGAAAGGGGTTCCAGGCTCCCAGCTTCAGCCTGGCACAGCCTCAGACGTTGCTACCATCTGGGGAGTAAACAGGGAGATGGAAGATCTCTCTTTTTCTCTCTGTAACCTAGCCTTTCAAATAAATAAAATCATGATAAAATAAATACCTACTCATAACTCCAAAGGACATGAACATGGTATAACATGTATGTTCCCCATGCAGGCAAACATTTATTGTACTTTGGGATTTAGAAATAAGATGATAAAAGTGATAGAGTTGTGTCTCAGTATCCACTGGAAATTGGTTCTAGGATCCCACATAGATATTGGAAATCATAGATGTTCAAGTGCTTTATGTAAGATGCCAGTTATTTACATAAAATTACGCATATCCTCCCATAAAATTCAAATTATCTCTAGATTACTTATAATACCAAATACAATGTAAATGTTTTTTTTTTTTTTTTTTTTTTTTTTTTTTTGACAGGCAGAGTGGATAGTGAGAGAGAGAGACGCAGAGAGAAAGGTCTTCCTTTTGCCGTTGGTTCACCCTCCAATGGCCGCCGCTGCAGCCGGCGCACCGCGCTGATCCTGGCAGGAGCCAGGAGCCAGGTGCTTTTCCTGGTCTCCCATGGGGTGCAGGGCCCAAGCACCTGGGCCATCCGGGAATAATGATAAAATCTGTGCATCTGTACATGTTCAGTACAGAACAGTATAATTAATTTTTCTATTTAATACTTTTTCAAAAGAGTTATTTATTTGAAAGGAAGAGTTACAGAGAGAGAGAGAGAAATAGAGGGAGAGAAGAGAAAGAGAGATCAATCTTCCAGCTGCTTGTTCACTCCCCAAATGGCTACAATAGCTATGGCTGGGCCAGGCTGAAGACAGGAGCATGGAACTGTATCCAAGTCTCCTACATAGGTGGCAGGGGCCCAAGTTCTTGAGTCATCCTCTGCTGTCTTCCCAGGTACATGAGCAGGGAGCTGGATTGGAAGTGGAGCAGCCAGACTCAAACCAGCATGCATATATCGGGATGCCAGCATCACAGGTAGCAACCTAATCCACTGTGCCATGATGAGGGCCCCCAAAAATGAAACCCAGCAATGGGCAGGGTCCCATGTTCCCTATGGATAAGTCAATAGCTGCAAACTAAATATTGAGACCCTCATTAGTCAAATGGCCAAGAAACAGCCTCTACCACCTCCTTCTCAAACTTGGCAGACAGCAAGGCAAGACTCCAGCATTAAGAAGTAGGGTAGGAAAGTCAGCTTAGGTCTTTGCCTTGGAGCTATGATGGGTCTAAGTTGTGACACCCAGAACCAGACAAAACCCAAAGGCCTCAATCCCCAGGTCAGTGCTTGCAGATGGAGACTACACTTGCCCTGGTATCAGCTGGAGTACTGAACTTGGTTGAGATTAGTTTATTTTGGCCTATATGATGAAAAGCTTCATGGGAGTGTTCCAGAGGATTTTTAGGGTCCAATGCAAACTAGGTACAAACTAGCTTAGTATCAGCCTGGCAGCAAAGGCACTGCCTTCACCATCCCTCCTCCAATCTCTGGCAGATGGAAGAGCATGACTTCAGCCACTGAGGAACAGGACCAGAGCGAACCTAGGTGTTGCCTTGCACCTCAGTGCTAGGCCTGCTTTGGTGAGATCCACCACAAAATAAAACCCGCAGGTCTCTATCCCCAGGCCAGTGCTTAGAGATGAAGATTCTAGACCTGCTCTGGAATCAGGCAGAGTCTTGCACTCCAGTGGGACAAACTCGTTTTGGCCTGGATCACTGCCTGCTTCATGCAGGCCTGGTGTGCACCCCAAGCAAGTCCACCTCAGCCGCATGCAGTCCACAATATGAGTCACGGCCTGTTCCTGTGCTACACTGGTCTTCTTAGGCTGTGGATTTGGGTGAAATCCAATATTTCAGTCTTGGTGGCCACAGAACAGTTCACTCCATTCCTCTTCCCAACTCCAGGTAGCACAATACAGAGTATAATTGTATTCTTGGAAGAAGAAGAAAAAGGAGACAGGTAACAATACATTGTAAAGAAATCTGGGACTGGAGGGGACCTGGGTGCTCACTCCTTACTTAGGGCTAGTGCTGCTGTGACCCCAATTGTGCCACCCCCACTAACCTCCTAGAAACCCCTGTGCAATACTAACCAGCACTTTGACAAACTCAGCCACCATGGACTGAGGGCTCACACCCTTTGACTTGGCCCCATCATATGGGCCCCTATTAAAACCCATGCATTCTTGATGGGACTGAGAAGAATGTCCCATATCCCTGCTGTTGGTGCTATCAAGAGAGTGGAAGAAGAAATAGGAAGACTACATTATAATGTTTAACTGGAACTAAAACCAAGATAACTATCAAGCAACAAAGACACATCTTCAGGAAAAGCCCTCCTACTGTGAAAGTTACTCTTTATAAGTGCTAGAGATAATTGGCCTGTCAGATCACTGTGAATGTAAGGAAACTGGAAAAATAAAAAGCAAGGCAATATCATGCTCTAAATGAACAAAATAAAGCTTTAGAGACAACATCCAAAGGAAAGGAGATTGGATTCTTTATAAGACATTTTATCAGAGATGATTATAAGGATACTCAAAGAGATAAAGAGAGACTAAAGAGTTTAATGAAATCATGAAAACAATGTGAGATAGGAAAGAGAAATTCAGCAAATTGATAAGAGATCTTGAAAACAAACAGAACTGTCTCGGAAAATCTTAACAGACTAGGTCAAGCATAAGAAACAATAACTGAACTTGAAGAAAAATCTTTAAAAAATAGAACTATTTATTTATTTGAAAGGCAGAATGAAAGAAGGAGGGAAAAAGGTATCCTACCCCTTGTTCATTCCCTAAATGGCCTTAACAACAGGGACTAGGCCTTGCCTATGGCAGGATCCACAAACTCTCTCCTTGTCTCATGTGGGTGGCAATAGTCCAAGTACCTGGGCCATCATCCATTGCCTTCCCATGCACTAGCAGGCAGCTAGATTGGAGACGGCTGAGCTGGGACTCAAACCAGCCTCCAGTATGGGATGCTGGCATTGCAAGTGGTGGCTTAATCATCTGAACCACAATGCTGGCCTTTGAAGACAGACCTTGTAAAAGATCAGTCAGACAAATATTCACCCATTAATTAATAGAAAAGAGAATGAAGACATATTCTGAGATCTTTGGGACAAATTGTAAAGAACAGATACGTGAAGTTTGGAGATGCTTGAAGCCAAAAAGAGGAGTAAAGGCATAGAAAGCATATTCCAATAAATAATCACTGAAACTTTAATCAAGTTTGAGAACAATACGGACATATCTGGACAGGAAGCCTATTCGACTCTAAATAGACATGATCAGAAAATTTCCTGACACACGTTATAAACTCTCAAAAGATAAAACACAATGAGAGGGGCTGGCGCTGTGGCGCAGTGGGTTAACGCCGTGGCCTGAAGCGCCGGCATCCCATATGGACGCCAGTTCTAGTTCCAGCTGCTCCTCTTCCGATCCAGCTCTCTGCTATGGCCTGGGATAGCAGTAGAAGATGGCCCAAGTCCTTTGGTCCCTGCACCCACGTGGGAGACCCAGAAGAAGCTCCTGGCTTAGGATTGGCACAGCTCCAGCTGTTGCGGCCATCTGCGGAGTGAACCAGCGGATGGAAGACCTCTCTGTCTGTCTCTACCTATCTCTGTAACTCTGTCTTTCAAATAAATAAATATATAAATAAATAAAACACAATGAGAATCCTAGAAAGTACAAGACAAAAGCACCAATTAACATTTAAGGGAGTTTTTCCCCCCAGAAACCTCACAGACCAAGAGGGAATGGAATGATATATTCCAAACTCTGAAGTAAAATAAAATCAACCAAGAAAACTATACATAGCAAAGACATACTTCACAAATTAAGGAGAAATAAGGACATTCAAAGCCAATCAAAACCAAGAAGCCGGCGCTGCAGCTCACTAGGCTAATCTTCCACCTGCGGCGCCGGCACACAGGGTTCTAGTCCCGGTTGGGGCGCTGGATTCTGTCCCGGTTGCCCCTCTTCCAATCCAGCTCTCTGCTATGGCCCGGGAGTGCAGTGGAGGATGGCCCAAGTTCTTGGGCCCTGCACCCCATGGGAGACCAGGAGAAGCACCTGGCTCCTGCCAGATCAGCGCGGTGCGCCGGCTGCAGCGCACCAGCCGTGGCGGCCATTGGAGGATGAACCAACGGCAAAAGGAAGACCTTTCTCTCTGTCTCTCTCTCTCACTGTCCACTCTGCCTGTCAAAAAAATAAATAAATAAAATAAAAACAAAACAAAACAAGAAAAACATGAGAAATTATAAAGTTAACCAGAAGAGAAAAAAAATCAAACCTAATACAGCAAACTGCCAAACTACAAAATAAATAAAATGCAATTTTTAAAAAAACTGAAGATTAAATTTCTAGAAAAATTAACCTATCAAAATTGAACCACAAAATCCTGAACATAGAAAACCTGAAAGAACAATAATAAATAATGAGATTGAATCAGTAATAAAAATCTCTCAAAGAAATGTGTAGGAACACATGGCCACATGGCTGACTCGATTAAATTTTTAAGGAAGAACTAACATCAGTTCTTCTCAAACTGTTCCAAAACCCTGAAAGGGAAATTCTTAGAAACTTATCCATAAGATCAGCATTTTGATACCAAAACCAGATGAAGAAAACCAAAAACCAATATCCCTCTTAAACATAGGTACAAAAAATTCTATTTGATAGATGTATTTGAATTGTAGAGTTACAGAGAGAGAGAGATCGTCCATCCACTGGTTCACTCCCCCAAAAAGGCTGCAATGGCTGGGGCTGGCCAGGCCAAACCCAGGAGCCTGGAACTCCATCCAGGTCTCCCACATGGGTAGTAGGGGCCCAAGCACTTGGGCCATCTTCTTCTGCTTTTGCAAGCCATAGCAGAGAGCTAGGTCACAAGTGGAACAGCAGGGACACAGACTGTCATTGATAAGGGGTACCAGTGTCACAGCTGGTGGCTTAACCAGGAAATGATCATTTACCACGATCCAGTGAGATTTATCTTAGCGATGATTCAACATATGCATGTCAGTAAGCATAATACATCGACAGAATGAAGGATAAAATATACAAAATCATCTCAATAGCTGCATAAAGAGCAATCAATAAAATTTAACATCTGTTTGTGATTAAAAAAACTATCAATTATGTATAAAGGAACATACCTTAACATAATAAAGACTATATATGACAGAACCACTACCACCATCATACTGAATGGGAGAAAGTTCAAAGCATTTCCCCTATGATCTTGAACCAGACAATGATGTCCACTTTCTCCACTCTTTTTCAATAAATAATACTGGAAGTTTTAGTATAATCAGGCAGGACAAAGAAAGAAAAAGCATACAGATAGGAAAGGAGGAACTCAAATTATCCCTATTTGCAGATGACATAATTCTAGACAGAAGCCTAAAGAATGTATTAAGAGATTTTTAAGACTGATAAATTCATTAAAGTTACAGGAAACAAGATCAACATACAAACATCATTAGCATGTTTTGCATACTGATGAATAATTTGCTGAGAAAAATATTAAGAACAATTCCACTAACCATCACCAAAATAAATAAATAAATAATTAATAACGCTTGGAATAAGTGTAACCAAGGATGTGAAAGAACTATGAAAAAAATTTTTAAAAATTAGTGAAAGAAATTAAAGACAAATAGAAATTCACATTAGACTAGAAGAATTAATATTAAAATGCCCATCAAAACACCAATGACATTCTCCACAGAACTAGAATAAATGTTCCTAATATGCATGTGGAAGCAAAGAAGACTCCACATAGCTAAAGCATTACTTAACAGAACAAAGCTATGGGGTTAGCATGCCAGCACTGTGCTGCTGCAGGTTAAGCTACCACCTGTGAGGCTGGCATCCCATATAAGCACTGGTTTGAGTCTCAGCTGCTCCACTTCCAATCCAGCTCCCTGCTAATGTGCCTGGAAAAGCAGTAGAAGATATACAAATAACTGGGCCCCTTCCATCCATGCAGGAGACCTGGATGGAGTCCCAGGCTCCTGGCTTTAGCCTCACAGAGCAGTGGGTGGGTGTTACAAGCATCTAGACTGTGAATCAGTAGATGGAATGTCTCTACTTCATCCCTTTAGCTCCCAGTTCCTCTCATTTCTAGAAGATGAAAACAAATGAACATTTTTTACAGGTCCAGTTAAGGAGGTTTTCAAGATGTTGGAGTAGGAAAGCAGCTTACTGCTCTAGCCTAGGGGAAGACAGTTTTACAAAAGTGGAGAGAGTACAATCTTAGGGAAGAGTGAGGGAGAAAACACCAAGGGAAACTCCACACAAATTAGGGGGCCACTGTGGACCTACATGGAGGGTGTGGATGAACACAACTCAGGACCCCAGCAGTTGAGAGCCTCAGCACCAGCTTTGGAATGACGTGAGACCAGACTACAACAGCCCAAGCAACTGGTGATAAAGCTGCAGGGAGAGCCTGGCAGGAATCTGGCTTGGAGCCCTGTGAATGACAGTGTACCTGCCAACCTAGAGGGATGAAAAAGCCACATTAACCTCTCCCCAACCACCCAGAACTGGCATCCTGTAACTAGCTAAGAGAGGGTGGGCACCTTTTGGACATACATAACTGCTGCACCAGCTTGTGTCCACATGCCCAGCAATCAGCTGAGAGGAGACGTCTGAGTCTTCTGGGAGAACTAACGGGGGCTGGGTGCTCATGACTGTGGGAGCCTTGTGTGCTGGGACTGTGAAAACACTGTGGCTGCATGGGAGGGCACAGCATATGGCTGGGGTTTTGAGCAGTCACTATGGGCAACTCCACACACTTGGGACTCCCTGACTCCCTGGTGAGGGTCACTACAGGGGGATCTATGCTCAGACCAGGACTGCATAGATCCTTTGTGTGGTTCTTGTGGCAGTACAGGCAAATACTGTAGCCAGTGGGGCTAGCGCACAGACACTGGTCTCTACTGAGGAGAGGAGGTGAGCATGAGACTATGCCAGAAAGTTTAACAAACCTCCCCTCTGATAAAACGAAATCAATATTTACCATGTCCAACTTCATTGTCACCTTGGGCACTCCCATTACCCTGGAGCACTGAACAGAGCTCCCTGACCACACCTAGCACATGCCTCTGGGTATTCACTGAAAGTGGGGACACTCCACTAAGCCACCAGGCATAGTTCAAAGATAAAAGCCATCACAGGGAAAAAAAAAAAAAAAGACAAGTATCTCCACAATGCCTAATAATAAACACAGCAATTCAAGAAACAATAATAAGACAACATGATGTTCCCAAAAGAATACAACATTTCAATACAAGAATGTGTAGATGAAGAGATTGAAAAGATGCGAGAAACAATTCAAAAAATTGCTCATAGGATTACTAAGATGTAATCAGAACCAATCCTCGAACTAAAGAAATCCATACATGACATGAATAAAAAATTTTCCCATGAAATTGAGATGTTGAAGAGAATTCAAAATGAAATACTGGAAATGAAGAATTCAATAAAACAAACAAAAAATGTGGTGGGAAGCCTTAACAACAGACTGAGTGAGGCAGCAGAAAGAATATCTGAGTTAGAAGACAAATCCCTGGAAGTTTTATAGCCAGACTAAAAAAAATTAGAAAACTGAAAAATAGTTTGGGAATTTTATGGAATAATATCAAACAACCCAACATAGGGGTCTTAGCAGTTTTTGAAAGTGTAGAAAGAGAATGGATTAGAAGATGTCACTCCCCCTCTTCGTGGAGGAACGACACTAAACCCTGCCTAGGCTTCATATCCGAGTCACGGCACCATTATGTCGCTCCCCCTCTTTGCGGAGGAACGACACAGGACCCTGTGCTGTTCTTTTGTCTGCTTGGCCCTCCCCGGGTTTGCTGCTGGTTCTTCCCGGGTTGGCTACCGTCCCTTCCACCTCCGTGGAAGGCGGTTCCCCCTGCCACTTTCCCCACTTTCGCGTGGGAGCGGCACACTGCCGGCCAGCTCTCTCGGGGGCTGCACAGGTGTTCCTCATAGATGTTCCTGGTGCATGTTGTCTCTCTCCTCCTTTATAGTCCTCTTCCACCAATCCCAACTCTGCTACCCACACGCCGAGTACGCTGCTCTCCTCCAATCAGGAGCAGGTCCTGCTGTTTATTGGTTGAACTGGAGGCAGCTGTGTAGAAGCTGTTTCCTCCTCTCCCAGCGCCATATTGTGGGAGAGCAGATGCATAGAATAAGTCTTAATTCGAGTAACTTAGTCTAGTCTGAGTTGCTCCCCACAGAAGACATTTTAGTGAAACAATTATGGAAAACTTAACTAATCTGGACAAAGAAAGGGATGTCCAAATACAGGAAGCACATAAAACTCCTAAAAGACATGACCAAAAAAGATCTTCACCGTAACACACTGTAGCCTAATTCTCCACAGTAAAACACAAAATATTTTAAAATGTGTTTGAGAGGAACACCAGATTACTTTCAGAGTATCTCCAATTAAACTCATAGCGGACTTCTCATCAGAAGCCCTGCAGGCTAGAAGAGAATGGTGAGATATATTCCAAATCATAAGAGAAAAAAACTGTCAACCCAGAATACTGGACTCTGCAAAGCTCTCTTTTATGAATGAGGTGAAATAAAGATCTTCCATAGCGAAAAGAAATTACAAGAATTTGCCACCACTCATGCAGCCTTATAAAAATGCTTAAGGATGTGCTACATACAAAAACACAGAAACATGGTCATCACTATGAAAAAAGGTGAAGGCAGAATATCTCCCAAAGTATAAAGGGAATCCAAGGTAAACAATAGGAATATTTATGGCAAAATGGCAGCAGGGCCAAGTTGTTACATATCAATAGTCACCTTGAATGTAAATAGTCTCAATTCTCCAGTTAAAAGATAGAGACTAACTGAATGTATTCAAAAACAAAAGCCATCTATTTGCTGCCTAACTGAACACATCTCACCAACAAAGATGCATGCAGATTGAAAGTGAAAGGATGGAAAAAGATACTCCACGCTAAAAGAAACCAAAAAAGAACTAGTGTAGCCATCCTAATATCACACAAAACAGACTTTAACACAAAAACTGTTAAAAGAGACAAGGGTGCTATGTAATGATTAAGGGATCAATTCAACAGGAAGATGACTATTGTAAACATTCATAGAAATAATTATAGGGCACCTGGCTATTTAAAAGAAATTTGAATGGATTGAAAGGTAGATAAGACTCCAATACAGTAGTAATGGGGGACTTTAATACCCCACTTTCAGCAATGGACAGATCAATCAGACAGAAGAACAGCAAAGAAGCAAAGAAGTTAATCGATACTACAGAACAAATGGACCTAATGGATATTTACAGAGTGTTTCACCCTACAGTTTCAGAATACACATTCTTCTCACCAGTGCATGGAACTTTCTCTAGGATAGACCATGTGCTAGCCCATAAAGCAAGTCTCAGCAAATTCAAAAAAACTGAAATCATTGTTAGGTAGGAAGTCAGATATGAGCTTATGTGTGTGTAACAGGCCATATGTCCAGCATATGCATCTGCATCTCAAAGTCATCCTGACAATGTTTCAGGGACAGCCTGGTATTCACATTCTGCCCTTCCCCCTTCTACCTGATAACCTGCCAGGTGGAGATCCCACCCCTTCTGCCTGACAAATCTTCCACAATATCCCAGATGCAGCCCAGTTTCTGCATTTCAAACACCCTGCTCCGGATCCCCATTCTCTAGGGGGTCCTGCTCACCCTTCCTCTAAACCCAGGATGGCGCCAGCTAAGCTTCCTCCTGTCTGATACCTTCAAGGGAAAACTCAGATAGGAGCTTCTTAATATTTACATCCATAAAATCCTTTGTTTCAGGACGAGATGTGTGAAGACAAAGACCCATCTCCTTAAAAACCCCCGGCCTTAACCGGACTGCGCGCACAGCCCTCTGCCTCTCTGCTGAGCCGCCCGCCTGGCCTGGTCAGGTGTAATCTCTCTACTCAACCATGTAACCTCGCTCCTCCTTCCCCTCTCTCCCCGTCCGAGCAACTGGGCACTCTCAGGTCCTGTCTGGAGAGGTGCCCATCCGTTCTTAAGGATGTCCCTACCCTAATAAACTTTGCTACTTTTTACTTTCCACTACTCTGTCTCACGCCTAATTCTTTCCTGCGTGAACACAAGAACCCTGCCATTCTCTGGTAACAATGCCATGCATCTTGATCTCTGACCACAATGAAATGAAGCTGGAAATCAAAAACTCATGAATCTCTAGATCGTACGCAACACATGCAGACTGAAAAACATGCTCCTGAATGAACACTTGGTAATTGAAGAAATCAAAAGAGAAATCAAAAAAATTTCTGGAAACAAATGAAGATGACAATACAACATATCAAAACTATGGGATACAGAAAAAGCAGTTTTAAGAGGAAAGTTTATACCAGTTGGTTCCTAAATCAAGAAATTGGAAAAGCACCAAATAAATGAGATATCAATGCATCTCAAGGACCTAGAAAAGCAACAGAAAAACAGTACAAGAAATAATTAAAATTAGAGAATAAACAAAATTGAAACAAAAAAATTCCAAAAGATCAGCAAAATGAGCGCTGGTTTTTTGAAAAACAAAGTTGACACAACATTGTCCCAACTAATTTAAAAATAGGGTGAAGACTGAAATCAATACACTTAGAGATAAAAAAGGAAATATAACAGACACCACAGAAATAAAAAGAATCATCAGAAATTCTTACAAACAGCTGTATGTCAACAAATCGGGAAATGTAGAAGCAATGGAAAGATTCCTGGACACATACAACCTACCAAATCAAGCCATGAAGACACAGAAAACCTAAGCAGACCCATAACCAAGACAGAAATTGAATCAGTAAAAAGGACCCTCCCAATAAACAAAAGCTCAGGACCAGATGGCTTCACTGCTAATTCTACCAGACATTTAAAGATCTAACTTCAATTCTTCTCAAGGTTTTCAAAAAAATTGAAAGAGAGGGAGTAATCTCAAACTCCTATGAAGCCAACATCACTTTAATTCTTAGACCTGATAAAGATGCAATACAGAAAGAGAACTGCAGATCAATTTCCCTGATGAACATAGATGCAAAAATCTTAAAAAAATACTAATCAATCAAACCCAACTGCACATCTTAAAAATCATTCATCCAGATCAAATGGGATTACACCTGGAATGCAGGGATGGATCAACATTCACCAATCAATGTGATACATCACATTAACAAATTGAAAAACCATATTATTATCTCAATAGATGATAGATGAAGAGAAAGCAGTTGATAAAATACAACACCCTTTCATGACAAAAAACTTTGAGCAAATTGGGTACAGAAGGAACATTCCTCAAAACAATCAAGGCAATATATGACAAACCCATGGCCAGCATCCTATTGAATAGGGAAAAGTTAGAAGCATTCCCACTGAGATCCAGAACCACAAAAGGATGCCCACTCTCACCACTGCTATTCAGTATAGTCCTGGAAGTTTTAGCCAGAGCCACTAGGTAAGAAAAAGAAATCAAAAGGATACAAATTGGGAAGGAAGACTATTCCTATTTGCTGATAGATAAATACTATATGTTCTATCTCACATGTGGTAGTTAAAAAAAAGTAGATATTAAAACTTAGAAACAGTGATTACTAGAGGCTGGGAAGTGTAGAGGGAAGGGGAGACAGGGAGTTGAGGTGACAGGAACCAAGTTATAGTTAGAAGTAGTTCTGTTTCGGAGCACAGTGGGGCAACTAAAGTTCCTATTAATGAATTATATACTGTATGAAGAGCTGGAAGTGAAGATCTGGTTGGTTCTGAACATAGGGAAAAAACAAAGACGTGTAAGTGCTCCAACTATTCAGCATAAGTAAGTGGTTATAATGTTCACACCTGTGGCTCTGGAAACTTTACTACCCATCACAATTACCTAGATTGTTTGTTAAACCATTTACTGCTGGGTCTCTCTCCAGAGTTTCTCATTCAATGGGTCTGATATTTTTAATAAATTTCCATATAATGTAGATGCTGTTGGTTCAGGGATTTAACTTTGAGAACTAATGATTCACATTACTCTGCACATTTCTGTTACCTTAATTGATTTTTTAAAAATTAAAATGATCTGTCTAGACATTGGCTAAATTTCCTTCAAAGGCCAATGTTTCAGACTTCATGGCATCTTTCAAATCCTGTAAAAATAAAGATTCAACTGTTTTTAGTACCTGTGCTGTTCTGATTGTTTCTATCCTGTTCTGGTAATAGAATCCCCCAGGCACGGGACCTGAATGTTGAGTTTAACTGTTGACACTACTCCTTACTCATCCCTTAAAGGGACTTATTTCTTCCTCAGTAATCTTCCAGCATAATCTGTTCTGCTCAAATCACATCTTCAGGATTGCTCACAAGGAGTAGGATGCACTCGTGACCTCAGCCAACCCACATTCACGGAGAAAGAAAGTTTTTTAGACTTTGGCACTGTACTGAGTTCTACTGTGAGCAGTGCCTGAGTCTCCAATTCTTCATCCTTTAAATTTCTTTTTTGTAGTTTTAAATTATTTCAAATTTATGAAAAGAGTACAAAACAAAGAAACCTACATTTTACACAAGTTCACCATTTTGCCTTTATTTTATCCTCCATTTCATTCATAACCGCCCTTCCATCCAACAAAATGATCAGTCCAGATATTAAGCATCAGTACAATAGCTACATATATTACATCTCATTAATATTCACAATGACATATTTTTTTAAAAGATTTATTTTTTAAAAGGCAGAGTGAAAGCGAGAGAGGGAAAGACAGAGAAAAGATCTTCCATCAGCTGTTTCACTCCCTAAATGGTCGCATAAGCCGGGGCTGGATTAGGTCCAAACCAGGAGCCAGGAATTCCATCTGGATCTCTCATGTGGGTGGCAGGGGTCCAGGTACTTTAGCCATCTTCCTCTGCTTTCCCAGGCGCGTTATCAGGGAGCTGGATCAGAAGTGGAGCAGCTGGGCCTCAAACCGGTGCTCCAATATGGTATGATGGAACTGCAGGCAGCAGTTTACGCTGCTGAGCCATAACACTGGACCCCTGTGATGTCTTGTATGTAATTATTTTTCTAGTTCTAGGACCACACATTGTTGCATTTAAAATATATGGAATTCATTTTTATTTCATAAATTTTTAAAGGAAACAAAGGATAATTATTGTTGCTCAAAAAGTGGTTAGGAACCCTGGTTGTGGCCTTACACATGAGTATACCTGTGTATCATACACAGTTTTGCCTCTTATTAACCTGTATTAGTGTGGTATACTTTATACAACTGTTGAATCGATATTGCTCCATTAGTAACTGAAGTCCATCATTTACAGGAGGGCTCACTCTACAGATGCTGACAAATGTATGGTGTCATGAATTCACAATTACAGTATCATACAGAAATATTTGAGTCCTAAACAATTCCCTGTACTGTTCTAATTCATACCTCTCATCCTCCTGCTCAACCCCAGGCAACCACTGATCATTTTACTGTCCCTACATAGATTTCCTTTTCCAGAATGCCACAGAGTTGGAATCATACCACAAATAAGTAGTTTTTTCAGACTGGCTTCTTTCTTTTGGCAATATACAGTTAACTTTCCTCCTAATTAAAAAAAATGCTTTTGCTACACTATGTATAACTATTCTAACATATTGGCTATTCTGGAAGTTTTTATTTCATTTATACAGTCTTCTGCCATATTTACTTAAGCAAGAGGATGAGAATTCCAGATCATTAATTAGATATTTTATCTTTATTTATGCTTATAATTGCTAACACAAAACCCTATTATTAAGTGGGACTAGTTAACTATTTTTAAAGACTACAAACTTTAGTTAAATACATTTACTTAATTTCAATGTTGTTCCATGTGTATATGGGTGGCCTTCCCTGTATCTCTGTTAGGTTCCTGGTAATTGTCCATTTGTTTTATCTACTTCTTTCTCTGAGCATGTCAGTATGTACCTTCTTCTATGACTATTACCCTTTCTTTGACATGTACTATTTAAAGTGTACAATTCACTGGATTTTAGTCCATTCACCAGGTTGTACAATCATCACTTCTACCCAATGCCACAATATTTTCATCATCCCTTGAAGGAAATTCCATACCTATTAGCAGTCACTGATCATTCTTCCCTTCCTCCAATCCATTATCACTGATTTACATTCTACTTAAATGAAATTGTCTATTCTGAGTATTTTATCAAGAGGGAAACATTCAATATGTGCCCTACAAGAACTGCTACACACACTGAAATATATTTATAAAATGTAAAATTCAAAGGAGTACATTCTATAATTTCCCATAAATTCTCTATTAGAAGAAATATATATTTATAGGCAGATAATATATTGTTTAAAATTAATTTTAATTTTTAATTAGTTTTAAACAGACTATTGTGATTTATAGATAGAATTTTAAGAACATACTGAATGTATTGGAATGAAATGGATATTTTGAGATTTTATGATTGTCTACTGTCCGTATCTTTACTGTTGAGGAACAATGTTTTTTGCCTTCATACTATCTGTTGAACTCTTTACTTAGTGTAGGGTTAACCTTATTAGTATGAAATAAACAGGTCTTTGTAAAAATTAAGAGGGAATAGAAGGAAGAGGTAGAAATGTTGGAGTATAGGTAGGAGGGAGGTAGGGTGAGAAGTATCTGTTCCTAAATCTGTATATATGAAATACATAAAACTTATATATCTTAAATAAAGTAAAATAAAAAAAGATATTCCCTTCCTTCTGTTCCCACTTTCTTTCTCACTTCTGCTCTGTCCTTTTTTTTCTTAGTTTTAGTTTTTTAGATAACATTTTAAATTTACATTATAGTAAAAAAGCTTAATACTTCACTGAGTAAGGTTAACCAGCAAAAAGCAAAAGACCCTACTTTAGTAGGAACACAGACAATGACTTTAAACAATAACTGACTGGAAAAATGACCCTTTCATCTATATACAATAAATTTTAAAGTAATCACAGATCATTAAAACTATAGTACTATAACATTCTTAACCCTTGATTTGACAAAGGTATAAAACAAACTTTTACAAAACTATATTTGCAGCAATATTGATAAACACAGACTTTTTTTTCTCTATCATTTGTTTTTAATTTCAGCTCCCATATGTAAGGGAGAACATGTGATATTTGTCTTTCTGGGCTCGGCTTATTTCACTCAACAAGATGTCTTCCAGTTGTGTCTGTTTTGCTGCAAATAGTAGAATTTCATTATTTTTTATAGCTGAATAATATTCCTTTGTGTATATATACAACATTTTGTTTAACCATTCATTGATGACAGACACCTTGGTTAATTCCAAATTTTGGTTATTGTGAACAGTGCTACTATAAACATGATGGTACAAGTATCTCTTTGATTCACTGTGTTCAGGTCTTTTGGGTATACACCCAGTAGTGCGACTGCTGGATCATATGGCAAGTCTTTTTATAGCTCTTTAAGAAATTTCCACACTGTTTTCCAAGTAGCTGCACTAATTTACATGCCCACCAACCCCTTTGTCCACATCTTTGTCAACATTTTTTACTGTTTTGGATCTTAGCCATTCTGACAGGGGTGAGGTGATTACCTCATCATGGTTTAAATTTGCATTTCCCTGGTTGCTAGTGATCTTGAGCATTTTTTCACATGTTGAAATGCAAGCTGGTTTAACATTTGCAAATCAATAAATGTCATAAATCATATCAGTAGAATGAAGAACTAAAACCATATGGTCATCTCAATAGATGCAGAGAAGGTCTTTGATAAGATTCAACATCTCTTCATAATAAGACCCCCACAAATTAGGAATAGAAGTAACGATCTTCAAAATTATAAATATCACAAAACAATAGCCAATATCATACAGAATGAGGAAAAAGCTGAAGCATTTCTCCTCATATCTGGAAAAAGACAAGGATGTCTACTTTCACCACTATATTCAATATAGTACTGGAAGTTTTAACAAGAGCAATTAGGGAGGAAAAAGAATAAGGACATCAAAATTGGAAAACAGGAAGTCAAATCGTCCATGTTTGTAAATAATATGACGTTGTACATGGAAAAACCTAAACACTCCATCAAAAACTGTTAACATTGCTAAGCCAATTCAGTAAAGTTGCAGGATACAAAATAAAGGTACAACAAAACTAAAAAACTGTAGCCTTTTTGTATGCTAATAACTAACTCACAGAAAGAGAAATTAAGAAAGAAATCCCATTTATGATAGCCATAAAAATATTAAATACTTAGGAATAAATTTAATTAAGAAGTGAAAGCCTTTTAGAATGAAAATTATCAAACATTAATGAAAGAAATCATCAAGCACACAAAAAAATGGAAAGGTAATCCTTGCCCATGGATTGGAAGGATCAGTATCATTAAAATGTAGATAGTGCCTAAGCAATTTATAGACTTAATACAATGCCTATCAAAATACCAAAGACATATTTTACAGAATTAGAAAAAGCAATCCTAAGATTCATATGGAATCACAAAAGACCCAGATTAGCCAAAGTGATCCTGACCAAGAAAAATCAAGCTGGAAGCATCACAATACCTGACTTCAAAGCATACTCTACAAAGCTATAGTGATCAAAATAGCATGGTACTGATAGAAAAATCATTAAAAAGAGCAGTTGAACAGAACAAAGAGCTCAGAAATTAATCACATACATACAGCCAACTGATTTTTGACAAAGGTTTTCAGACCATATAATGGAGTAAAGATAATCTCTTCAACGAATGGTGCTGGCAAAACTGGATGTATACATGTAGAATTAAATTAGATCCATACTTCACACCATATACAACCATCAACTCAAGATGGGAACAAAGACTTAAATTTAAGATCTGAAACTACGGAAGAAAACATAGGGGAAACACTCCAAGACACTTGTGTAGGGGATGACTTCCTGGATAAGACCCCACAAAGCATAGGCAATAAAAGCAAAACTTAACAAATGGGATTACTTCAAGCCAAGACACTCTGGGGGAAAAAACAAAACAAAACAAAACAAAACAAAACAAAACAAAAAAAAACTAAATGAAAGATCTCCACGAGTGAGATCCCAGTGGAAAGAACAGGTCATCAAAGAAGGAGGTACCTTTCTCTGAAGGGAGGAGAGAACTTCCACTTTGACCATGGCCTTGTCTAAATATGATCAGAGTCGGTGAACTCAGGGGGCTTCCATAGCCTTGGCAGCTCATGACAAGAGCCTAGGGTGATTACTGAGGCCTAAACAAGAGTGTCAATTTGTTAAGTCAAGAACAGGAGTCACTGTGCACTTACTCCTCATGTAGGATCTTTGTCCTTAGTGTGCTGCACATTGAGATTTAATGCTATAACTAAGTACTCAAACAGTATTTTTCACTTTATGTTTCTGTGTGGGAACAAACTGTTGAAATCCTTACTTAATGTATACTAAGCTGATCTTCTATATAGAGAGAATCGAAAATGAATCTTGATGTGAATGGAAGGGGAGAGGGAGTGGGAAAGGGGAGGGTTGCGGGTGGGAGGGATGTTATGGGGGGGAAGCCATTGTAATCCATAAGCTGTACTTTGGAAATTTATATTCATTAAATAAAAGTTAAAAAAAAAAAAAACAAATGGGACTACTTCAAACCCCAAAGGTTTTACACAGCAAAGGAAACGATCAATAGAGTAAAGAGACACCCAACAGAATGGGGAAAACATATTGGAAACTACTTATCCAACAAAGGTTTAATATCCCCAATATACAGCGACTTTCATAACTCGACAAGAAAACAATCCAGTTCAGAAATGAGCAAAGGACTTCAATATACAGTTCTAAAAAGAAGAAATATATATATTTTGTTCCTGGATTCTTCCTTTTAACATATTTTCAAGGTCATTCCTAGTTAGTCTAGGTACTGGTACCTCATTTCTTTTTATGGTTAAATAATATCCCATTGTATGGATTTATCACAATATGTTAATTTTTAGTGACTTTCTATATACAGCAGTTCCTCCTATGTGCCTGTGGAGGCCCCCACAGGGAATATATTCCTTTAAAATTTTTATTGTAAATTTTTATTTATTGAAAGACAGAGAAAGGGAAAGGGATGGAGGAAGAGAGGAAAGGGGGGCATCTTTCATCCGTTGGTTCACTCCCCAAATACCTGCAAGTGCCGAGGCTGGGTCAGGCAGAAGCCAGGTGCTAGGAGCTCAAACCAAGCCTGCTACATGGGTTGCAGGGACCCAACCACTTGGGCTATCACTTGTTGCCACACAGTGTGTGCATTCCTCACAGTATGTGCATTAGTGGGAGGGTGGAATTGTAAGCAGAGCCAGAACTCAAACCCAGGCACTCCAGTAGGGGATCCATGTATTCCAAATATCATCTTAACTGCTGCACCATGCATCTGCCTCAACAGAGGAGTTGTGTGTCATGATCTGCAGTCAAGGCCTGAAGCCCATGACACTACCAAATACTTACAGACTATGTTTCTTTCCTATACATCTGTACTCATGAGCAAGTTTAATTTGTGTATTAGGCATAGTAAGAAATTAACAGTAATTAATAACATTAGTGAAACAGAACAGTTACAACAACATACTGTAATAAGAGTAGCATTAGTACTGTTCTACTTTAGACACATTATTAAGCAAAATAACGGTTACCTAAACATAAGTACTACAATAACCAAGTAGCAAACAGGAGAGTGGGCAGCTAGTTTATAGTGTGCATACACAAGGCACAAGGATGATTCATCATGTACTAGACTAATGGAGTGAGATGGTGCAAGATTTCAACACACTACTTAGAACAGCACATACTTTAGAACTTACAAATTGCTTCTTTTTTTTTTTTTTTCATTTGACAGGTAGAGTTGTAGACAGTGAGAGAGAGAGAAAGAGAGAAAGGTCTTCCTTCTGCTGGTTCACTCCCCAAATGGCTGCCACGCCCAGCACTGTGCTGATCCGAAGCCAGGAGACAGGTGTTTCCTCCTGGTCTACCACATGGGTGCAGGGGCCCAAGCACTTGGGCCATCCTCCACTGCCCTCCTAGGCCACAGCAGAGAGCTAGATTGGAAGAGGAGCAACCGGGACTAGAACCCGCTGCCCATATGGGATGCTGGCACCGCAGGCAGAGGATTAACCAAGTGAGCCACGGCGCTGGCCCCACAAATTGCTTCTTTCTGGAATTTTTCATTTAATATTTTCACATTTGATCACAAATAAACAAACTGTCCAAAGTGAAACTGCAGAGGAAGGACTACTGTGTATCTCTCTGTCAAAGTCCCTTTAGTGAGGTGTTTCCTAAGATTCTGTTCTGCAGCTTCCTTTTACACTGTCTCCGCCATCTATTTCCACCATGCTGATGCCATCTTCACTGTGTTTAACTGTGGTGGAATGAGAAGGCCTTACCAAGATGGCCGCTGGCAAGCGAGCATCAGTTACTCAGGAATGGCTTCAGAACCCACCTGGAAAAGGAGCCTCCTTGGCAATAGGCAGTGATTGGTTAGGGAATAAACTGCCCCTTGAAGGGATTGGTTGCCTCGACTATATAAGCTGTTGTACCAACTGAAATAAACGAGTCTGCGAGCTGCTCGCCTCTAGCCTGCTTTCACCTGACGCCCAGGGTCTGTGTCGTGACTCCATGCACCTCTTCCCCCCATTGCACTCCTCCTCTCAGAACAAATCCACAGCAACATTATTATTATTATTATTATTTTTTTTGACAGGCAGAGTCAGTGAGAGAGAGAGACAGAGAGAAAGGTCTTCCTTTCGTTGGTTCAAACCCCAAATGGCCTCCGTGCAGTGCCGATCCAAAGCCAGGAGCCAGGCGCCTCCTCCTGTTCTCCCATGCGGGTGCAGGGCCCAGGCACTTGGGCCATCCTCCACTGCCTTCCCGGGCCACAGCAGAGAGCTGGCCTGGAAGAGGAGCAACAGGGACAGAATCTGGCGCCCCGACCAGGACTAGAACCCAGGGTGCTGGTGCTGCAGGTGGAGGATTAGCCAAGTGAGCTGCGGTGCCGGCCCACAGCAACATTTAACCTCACCTTTCTTCTGAACTGCAAATCTATTTATAGCTGCCTCTTGGAAATTACCATACTGGAACTTAGTCTTAATATATTCTAAACTGAATTCATTTTTTTGTGTGTGTGGTAGATTTGACAACTTGCTTCCTCCACAAAAATCTTTGCAAAGTTTAGTTAAACTTGAAATGTTCCCTTCTACTTCCCTATGTTTTCATGCACTCCTTTATTTTCATTGCTACTTCCTAATTCAGGCTCATATCATTTTCATATTTACCTGACAAATATTTATTAGTGCCTACTATGTACCAGGCACTGTCCCAGGCTCTCAGGATACATCATGGCATTTTGGCCTCATGAAAGAGAATTAGAAGGTGCCTTTAAGGGAGCACATGGCATTCAAATTAGCTTAGAGCATACAAAGACTTCTGTGAATAAGTGGGTATTTAAGTGCACACCTTGCTAGAAATCTTTTTGTTACAAGCAACAGAATATCCAACTCAAAGTGGCTCAGCAATTAAGAAGGAATTTTTGGGGATAATTGAAAAATCCAGAAGTATATCTAGCTTCAGGCAAGAATTGACTCAGTAGCCTAAATGATATCTCTAAGAACCTAAATTTTATTGGCTTTGCTGTGTGGACAGTTTTATCCTAAGGCCCACTTTCTTCTTTCTCTTCCTTGTTCTCTAAAATAGCTCTAGCAGATGTGAGTCTCACACACATGTACTAGCATACTACCAAAAGAAAAAAGGTGTCTTCCAATAGTTCCGGTACAAGCTCTGATAATCCTTGCATTTCATTGGTCTAAGGAGAGTTCTTTGTGAAGTTGCCTATCCTTAGCCAAATCACCATTTCCAGGGAGATGACACTGAAATACTTAAGTTAATCACAGTTCAGTGTTAATAAAAATGGGGGAAGGGTGCGTTTTCTAAAGGAATATCAGGAGACAGTTGTCAGAAGATGGTAGGAATGGACAGTGGAGGGGTTTCAAAAGAAACTTCTATACCAGATTATATCATATCTGAATGATATGTAGGAGTCACCCAGGACTAAAATAGGGAGGAAAGGCTATTTTGGGCAGAAGGAACAGTTTATGCAAAAGCACTGAGAATGTTGGTGCAACTGAGAAAGAGAAAGGGAGCTTGGCTACATTAAGATGAAGCAGGAAATACAGGACAGAAATTTCAGGCTCCTTTAGGAATTCTGAATTCTCATTCCAGTTGTGTACATGTTCATCCTTATCTATTTTGTTAGGTACATGGGGGCAGCAAACCACAGTTGCCCTTCTATCTCAAGAATTGGGCACTGTACTTCAGTACATACCATACTGTTCACAAACTATATGTTTAGTGACTTAAAGTCCCAAGTCTGATGCATATCTTTGCCTTAATAATTTGGTCAGTATTTGATTTAAATTACATTGGCCATAACTTAAATAAGCATAGACGTGGTTCTTTCTTCACAAAAACTAGGATAATATTTGGCATTTTTGGGATCAAAGTACTTGTAAAATAATTTTTTTCAATGGAATTATTGGTATTTTTAAGTCCAAAAGTGATTAAAGCCTACTAGAATCTTATATGGGGCAAGGCAAAGAATCAGGGATTAAAAGTTGGAAGATTTTCTGCAGTTTCTGTCTTTAGCCCTAAACCCTACCACCAACTCCTTGCTTGCCAATCTAGCTCACACATTTTCCCAGAATACACTTCAGTTTCCTCCAGCACCAAGAAGAGGATACCAAGATAAGCACATGTAAACTGAACTTCCCATGGAGACACTGTGAAGACTTTTCCAGAAGATGTCATGTGCACTGAATCCACACTCACTCCACCAGATTTGTATATTCAATTAGGGTGCCACCCTTACATAAAGGGGTCAATTGGACTGGGGTGGGCAGTTTGCTCTTTCTCTCTTGCTCATCATGTACTTCTCTTTATCTAAATCCTGCTCCCATTTTTGCATTTTACTTATGTCCCTGATTTGCATTCTTATCTCACACAGGGGCAAGAGCCCAAATAAAACAACCTGGAGACATTCCCACAACAAAATCCACTTACGCACTTAAGTTCTTCACTAAACCCATTATTCTTACTCTGAGTCCTCAGACAGTATCTCCAGACTCTCCAGGAGGCAATGAATAAGTAATGTGACTGACTTCTGACCAAAGAAATTTAAGTGAAAGTGACAGAGGACACTCCCAGGGCTAGCCCATGTCATGCCTTTCACACTTTATACTGAAGCTATAAACTGAAAGATTAAAAAGCTACAAAACACAGAAGAAGCCTAGATTTCTGGAATAAAACTTATATAGTGTGTTGATTAGAATAGCACAGAGAAAAAATTATTACATGAAATGACTCACATTTACTCTTTATCAGTCTAGCTGCCAGTGTTATCATTTAATATAGGAATTGTTACTTTGGTAAGAGTTGCTTTTTTTTTTGCAAAAATATTTTGCTATCCTAACAAAAAATCTAAAACATTAAGCTCTGGTTTAGCAGTGAGGAAAGTAACTCCTAATGACAGGCCATTTTATATTCTATAATATAAAGTGTTTTATATATTTATATTTATACATTTATATTATATTTATATTATAAAATATATTTATATTATAAAACACTTTATATTATATAATATAAAAATATTTGGAGACAATAGCATTTGCAGCATTTTGTAAGGCAGATTATGTGCACATAATCTATAGCTCAAGGGAAAGTGGCTGGAAAGAGTAATTGTGTACAATTACTTTAATTAGGATAAACCATAGTATGGGTTATATTGATTAACTTTCAAATGCTGAACTGGTTTTTGCATACATGGGATAAATCCAATTTATTTGTAGTATTTAATTTTTTCTATACATTTGCTAATATTATATTGATGACATAAGTTACATTTTCTTCTATTGTAAGGTTTTTGGTTTTTATAGTGGGGTCTCATTTGGAAATAATTCTAGCCTCTGGAAGAATGATAGAAAACTGGTATAACTTCTTCCTTAAGTATCTGGTACATTTCACCAGAGAACCCATCTGGATCTGCTGCTGTTTTGCAAAGTTATTAATCATTGATTCAACTGATTTAATAGGTAAATGAACTATTTAGATCGTCAATTTCTTCTTTAAGTTTTGGTAAGCAGTATCTTAGAAGGAATTGGTCCGTTTCCTGTAGGTTTTCAAATTGATGGACCTAGAGCTATCCATGATATTTTGTATTATTCTTTTCTTTTCTTTTCTTTTTTTTTTTTTTTTTTTTGACAGGCAGAGTGGACAGTGAGAGAGAGAGAGAGAGAAAGGTCTTCCTTTGCCATTGGTTCACTCCCCAATGGCTGCTGCAGCCAGCGCGCTGTGGCCGGTGCACCGCGCTGATCCGAAGCCAGAAGCCAGGTGCTTCTCCCAGTCTCCCATGCAGGTGCAGGGCCCACGGACTTGGGTCATCCTCCACTGCAATCCCAGGCCACAGCAGAGAGCTGGCCTGGAAGAGGAGCAATCAGACAGAACATGGGGTGCCGGTGCCACAGGAGGAGGATTAGCCTATTGAGCCACGGTGCCGGCCTTGCCTTCACTTCATATGTTTCTAATTTGTGTCCTCTTTCCCTCTCTTTTTGTAGTAAGCTTGGGTAGAAGCTCATTAAATTTATCTTTTCAAAGAAGCGGCTTTTAATTTTGTTGATGTTTTCTACTGAATTTCTGTTTTCAACTTAATTGATTTCTCCTCTAATTTTTATTTCTTTCCTTCTTTCTTTTTATTTAATTTGCTTTTCTTTTCCTAGCTTCTTGAAATGGAATCTTTGACTACTGATCTCAGATCTTTCTTCTTTTCTAATAAAAGTATTTAGTACTATAAATTCTCTGGTATCCCCCAAATTTGGTTGTTTTCATTTTCATTTACTTCAAAATAATCTTTAGTATGCAGCAGTCTACCCATGTCAATTATATTCAGTTGACTAATGATGCTAATTTGCTTAATTAAGTCTTACTAATTTTCTGCCTGCTGGATCTGTCCATTTCTGACAGAAGGGTCCCGAAATCTCCAACTACAACAGCAGATTCATATATTATTTCCTTCCAGTTCTGTCACTTTTGGCCTCATATACTTTTGGCCATAATGTTCATACACATTAAAGACTGTTATGACTTCTTGAAGTTCTGACCCCTTTGTCATTATGTAATGCTTCTCTTTCTACTTGATAACTTTTCTTGTTCCAAATTCTGTCTGAAATTAAGGTAGCTACTGCCACTATTGATTGGTATTCACATGATATATCTTTCATTATCTCTTTACTTTTTAATCTATATGTCTTTATATTTAAAGTAGGTTTCCTTGAGACAACATAGTGTTTTTTGACCCACTCTAATAATCTTGTTTTAATTGGTTTATTGACATCACTAAGATTTAGTGATTATCAATAAAATTGAAACAATATCTATTATATTTGTTGCTGTTTTCCATTTGTTGCCTTTGTTCTTATTTTTTCCACACCCTTTCTGCTTTTTGCTTTTAACTGAACTGTTTATATGGTTCCACTTTATCTTCTTTCTTAGTTTATCATTAAAGCATTTAAAGAAAATTTTAAGCGGTTTCCCTAGAGATTATAATATATGAGTAACTAGTCAAACTCTACTATCAAATAACACTAACAACTTGACATTTAGTGCAAATATCTTACAGTAACAAAATACCCCTAATTACTCACTCTCATCCCTGTATCATTGCTATCATTCACTTCACTTATACACAAACATACACAAGCTTATTTATGGAAACGGCATTGTGGTACATCCTATATGAGCACCTGTTAAGAGTCCCAGCTGCTCCACTCCATTCCATCTCCCTGCTGATGTACTTGGGAAAACAGAGGAAGATGGCCCAAGTGCTAGGACCCCTGCTACCCATGTGAAAGATCAGAATCAAGTTCCAGGCTCCTAGCATTTGCCTGGCCTACTCCCAGCCACCGTGGCCATTTGGGGAGTGAACTAGCAAATGGAAGATATCCCTCCCTCGCTCTCTAACTCTGTCTCTACCTCTCTCTGTAACTCTGCCTTTCAAATAAATAAATCTTTAATAAAAACTCATATATACATATATATGTGTGTGTGTGTATATATATATGCATATATGTACATGCACATATAAGAATACATAATTGTCAGGGTGGCACTGTGGCCTAAAGGGTAAAGCCGCTGTCTGCACAAACGGCATCCCATATGGGCACTGGTTCAAGACTGGCTGCTCCACTTCCAATCCAGTTCTCTGTGAAGGCCTGGGAAAGTACTAGAAGATGGCCCAAGTCCTGCCCCTGCACCCACATGAGAGACCCAGAAGAAGCTCCTAGTTCCTGGCTTCAGATCAGCTTAGCTCTTGGGCCATTTGAGGAGCAAACCAGCAGATAGAAGATCTCTCTCTTTCTCTCTCTCTCTCCCCCTGCCTCTGCCTCTCTCTAACTCTGCCTTTCAAATAAATAAATATATCTTTAGAAAAAGAATACATAATTGAATACAGTGTTGCTATTATTACTTTGTACTATTATCTGTTAGAATAGAATAGAAAGAAAATTAAAACAGTTTATTTTACCTTCATTTATACCTTCCCTGATATTCTTTCTTTCTTAATACAGGCACACATCAATTTTTTTTTGAAAAATAGAATTATAGATAAGTTTATTTTGGTGCCAAGTTTTGAATTATTCTTTTTCATAATATGCATTTTCTATGAACATTTTAGAGACCCCTCAAGTTTATGAATTTCAAGTTTCTTTGCACTAAAATAAATTTATTTTTAAATTCCATTTCCTGTAAGTTTTTTGAAGTATCTTTGTATAGATCTCAGTTTCTGACATATAATTGTCCTTCTCTTTGAAGAATTTCTTTTAACATTTCTTGCAAGGCATGCCAATTGACAACATATTCTCCCAATTTATTTTGTTTGCCCATGGAAGTTTTTATTTACCCTTCATTTCTGAAGGATAATTCTTCAGGATACAGAAGTCCAGATTTATGATTTTTTCCTTATCTCAACACTTTAAATATTTCACTCCACTCTCTTCTAATTAAAAAAGAGTCAGTGTGATAATTCCAACATTCCTGTGCTATCTGACTTTGGTTCTATTTGTTCAATCTCTTCAACATGTGGTTTCTTCCTTTTATTATGCCTCACAATTTTTTGTTGAAAGGTGAATAGGATGTGCCAGGGAACGGGAATTACAGTAAACAGACTTCATTGTAGTGGTAAGGTGTGGAGAGGGAAAGAGTTCTACAGATCTACGATTAGAACCTTCAGTGCGTCTGTTCTCCTGGGCCTTAAACTGTGCTTCTCAGCTCCACCTGAGGTACCACAGGGCGGCTACAGAGACTAGACTTGGATATTTCCCTTCCCCGGGTAGATTAGAATTTTATAAAACTCTAGCATATAAGGCTCCTGTGAAGTAGTTTCTCATGAGGGCAGATCTTGTTAAGAACATACTGCTCTTGAGTATTTAAAAATGGCTACTTTCCCTCTCCCCCTATGGAACAGGAGTGTTTTTTCATTCTGTTTTGTTTTTTTCTTGTTATTCATCCTGAGAACCTGTAGAGCTTCTGTAAGTAAAACCCAAGCATCTGTGCGCCTCTTGTCCCACCTCATTATTAAATTCCCTTGGAATTTTAATGTCCTTGACTGATTTATACTGAGCCCTCAGCAATTTCTCAATTACAGTTCAGATTTTCCAACTACACCCCATACTGGTTTCTGTGGTAATTTCTGCTGTGGTAAATTCTGATTCTCTGTATCTGCCTGCCTGTCTGTACAATTTTGGGAGCAGTGCTTTGCCCTGTGACCTCACTTGATGTATCTAAGAAGAAATGTTGATTTTTAAATTTGTTCAGGTTTTTACCCATTGTTTATATGAAGTATCAACTTCTAAGCTCTTAATATGTCAGAATAGATGGATAATTTTTTTTAAGATTTATTTATTTATTTGAGAGGCAAAGTTAGAGAGGGAGAGAGACAGAGAAAAAGGTCTTCCATTTGCTGGTTTACTCCCCAGATTGCCACAAAGGCCAGAGCTGAGTGGATTTGAAGCCAGGAGCCAGGAACTTCTTCCGGGTCTCCCACATGGGTATAGGGGCTCAAGCACTTGGACCATATTGTACTTCTTTCCTAGGCCATAGCAGAGAGCTGGATCAGAAGTGGTGCAGCTGAGATATGAACTAGAGCCCATTTGGGATGCCAGCACCGCAGGCAGAGGCTTAGCACACTAAGCCACAATGCCAACCCCCTGGATGGATAATCTTTTAAAAATCAAAGTTTAGTTTCAGAAAAATAATAAATAAGATTTTGAATTGATGAAATGCTGTCTTCATGGCTGAATCTGGTACCATAAAATGATAGTCATGACTTTAATATTAATTGTCTTCAGTTTGGCGCTTGAAAGTCATCCAGCTATAGTCATAAGTATGTGTCGCTCCCCCTCTTCGTGGAGGAGCAACACAGGACCCTGCGCTGTTCTTTCGTCTGCTCGGCCCTCCCCGGGTTTGCTGCTGGTTCTTCCCGGGTTGGCTATTATCCCTTCCACCTCCGTGGAAGGGCAGTTCCCCCTGGCCACATTCCCCACTTCCGCAGGGGAGCGGCACACCGCCGGCCGGCTTTCTGGGGGCTGCACAGGCGTTCCTTCAGATGTTCCCCTTAGATGTTCCCCATAGATGTTCCTGGTGCATGCCGTCTCTCTCCTCCTTTATAGTCCTCCTCCGCCAATCCTAACTCGGCTGCCCACATGCCGAGTACGCTGCTCTCCAATCAGGAGCAAGTCCTACAGTTTATTAGCTGAACTGGAGGCAGCTGTGCGGAAGCTGTTTACTTCTCTCCCAGCGCCATATTGTGGGCGAGCAGATGCATAGAATAAGTCTTAATTCCAGTAACTCAGTCTAGTCCGGTTTGCTCCCCACAAGTATGGAAGACATGAATGAAGCTGAGCCCATACCCTTAATGTCTTTGATGAAGATTTTATCAGTACTCCCAGTATTTCTTACCTTGAAGTTCCTCTTGAAACATTAATTCATTAAGTTAAAGGAGTGGCAGGATTGCCACTATAGCTAACTCAATGTTACCCACTGTTCTGAGAGCTTTTGCAAAAACTCACAGGCCCAGATCAAATGGATACCCAATCCACACTTAGACCCAGATACATTGCAGCCCACCTTTGCTATCCCAAAGGAAACACACTGGCCCTTATCTCTGACCAATGAAAGGAAGGCCACAATTCCTGTGGATCAGCCAGAGCTCCACAGGTGAGCTGATCATGCACTGCTCATCCCCAGACTGGTAAGATCCACTGCCTTCAATCCCTCAGGGAGTCTGGGAATTGAGTGTTAGTTGTGTGGCTCCAAGCTCTGTCCTCTGCAATAAACACCTACTTTTTCCACTGCCCTGTGTCAATGATTGGCTTGCTGTGTTCTAGGTGCATGGACCCAAGTTTGGGGTTCTTATAGTAACTCTTCCAACCACTTTGGGGGTGTTTCATAATATGAACAAGGATCCTGTGAACTAATTTGAAATGACTGTATTTACCATTACTCATTATGGAATAACTGTAACAGGAGATGACACATGTCCTTAGTAGTAGGATTCTGTAGAAAAGTCACAATCAAAGCAATGATTATCAAGAGTTGAGGCCGGCGCCGTGGCTCACTAGGTTAATCCTCCGCCTGCGGCACCGGCACCCTGGGTTCTTGTCCTGGTTGGGGCACCAGATTCTGTCCCGGTTGCACCTCTTCCAGTCCAGCTCTCTGCTGTGGCCCAGGAGTGCAGTGTAGGATGGCCCAAGTGCTTGGGCCCTGCACCCGCATGGTAAACCAGGAGGAAGCACCTGGCTCCTGGCTTCAGATTGGCACAGGGGGCTGGCCGTGGCAGCCATTTGGGGGGTGAACCAATGGAAGGAAGACCTTTCTCTCTGTTTCTCTCTCTCACTGTCTAACTCTGCCTGTCCAAAAAAAAAAAAAAAAAAAAGTTGGAAGAGGTACAGTCAAAGCAGAAGTAGAATGAACAAAAGCAAAGATCATGACAGCAGTTTTTCTTTCTTTCTTTCTTTCTTTCTTTTTTTTTTTTTTTTTTTTTTTTGAGGAGGTGGGCTGCTGAAGTCATCTTGCTTGTTGATTTACTGGAGGGCCAAAAAATAGTATCTGCTTATTGTGAGACTTTTGAGAAAGTTAGCCAAAGCATTGGTAAAGAAAAATCCAGGAGATCTTTTTTTTTTTTTTTTTTTTTTTTTTTTTGACAGGCAGAGTGGACAGTGAGAGAGAGAGACAGAGAGAGAAAGGTCTTCCTTTGCCGCTGGTTCACCCTCCAATGGCCGCCGCTGCAGCCGGCGCACCGCGCTGATCCTGGCAGGAGCCAGGAGCCAGGTGCTTTTCCTGGTCTCCCATGGGGTGCAGGGCCCAAGCACCTGGGCCATCCTCCACTGCACTCCCTGGCCATAGCAGAGAGCTGGCCTGGAAGAGGGGCAACCGGAACAGAATCCGGCGCCCCAACCGGGACTAGAACCCGGTGTGCCGGCGCCGCAAGGTGGAGGATTAGCCTATTGAGCCACGGCGCCGGCTCCAGGAGATCTTTAATAGAAATTCTCTACCACAATATCCCTGTTCATTCTTCTCATCAAACAAATGGCAAATTTCTAAGAATTTTGATGGCATCCACCTAAAATACTGATTTGACAATTTCTGATTTCTTTTATTTTCCTAACCCTAAAAAATCTTTTACAAGCACCCATTTCTTACATTCATAATGTAAAAAACCTTCATTGTCCTAGGATCCTCAGTTCTTTAGGGACAGACTAAAGCCTAGTATTGTCAGTTACAAAATAGTCTTGAACTTGATGGAGCTTGTGTTGACAAAGGAAGTTTGTATTTTTTTTTTATTTTTAAGTATTCTATTTTCTGTGGATGTTTTGAATTTCTCTTATACTACAAAATACAGTAATCAAAACAGCATGGTAATGGCATAAAAACAGATACATTAAGACCAATGGAAGGGAATAGAGTGCCTAGAAGCAAACTCCACACATCTGTAAATATGTGATCTTCAACAAATTACTAGGAACACAAATTGAACAAAGAACAGTCTCTTCAATAAATGGTGATTGGAAAATTGGATATCCACATGCAGAAGAGCAAAACTGACCTATTACTATAGGCAACAATGAATTCCAAATAGATGAAAGACCTAAATATAAGATCTGATACTATGAAATTACTAGAAGAAAATGTAGATAAACTGCTTCAAGACATTGGAATGAGCAAGGATACATCTGGGAAAGTCTAAAAATAAAAGAAACAATAAAATCTTTAAAAAACAAAATTTCCCAGAAGGGCTTACTCTCCAGTGTCTGAACAATGTATTTTATTGGATTGGTAGTTCCCAAAGTTGACTGCTCATGAAAATTTACTTCACTTAAGAAAAATTTTGCCAAGTTCTAACCTGAATCAAAGCCATCCATAGTAGGGCTGGGGAAGTATACTTGTAAAAAGTTAATTCTAACATATACCCTTGCTTAAGAACCAATACCCTCAGAAGCTAAATTTAGATAATTCAATCTTATTTTTAAAAACAATGTAAAACAATGTCAAGACATAACCAAGATTTTTTGGTATTGTGATAACAAAATGATGTTTTGAAATATTTTATATAATTAAATAATAAACATAGACAACCATATGAATGCATAATTCAAGTGCATAGTTGTGTGTGTGTGTGTATAAGAATAATTCAGTAACTACCAAGGTCACTGCTATTTCAGGCCAAGAATAATGATTATTTTGATAAAAATTCCCAAGAAATATTTATATGTCTTAGTACAAATGTTATAAGTTGGATGTCTTATAAGCAACAGAAATTTGTATCTCAGAGTTCTGGATACTGGGAAATCTTAGGTCAAAGCACTGGCAAATTCTGGTTTAATAAGCACCTACTTCCTGGTTCACAGACAGATGACTAGCGTCATGCTGTGTCCTCACATGGTAGAGAGGACAGGGAAGGCTTCTGGGCCTTTTTAAAGAGCACTAGTTCCCTTCATGAGTGCTCTACTCTTATGACATAATCATCTTTTCAAGAGCCCCACTTCCTAATACCATTGCCTTGTGGGTTAAGATTCCAAGGTATGAATTTCAGGGCAACATAAACATTCAGTCAATTATAGTAAGCTAATGAAGAATACGGCATTATATATCCTATTTTTGGAGTGACATTCCTCAATAAAGAAGTTATACTGTTTAAAGGATTAAGACTAAACTATGGAAAGCATTCTTTTATGTAACATTTTTGATAAGGACTTAATATATTCTCATTACCATCAACCAATATGTTCCTTTATAACTTTTTAATTTTCGTCTTATTGCAAGTACCAAGTTTGTAAGCCTTATCCTAAAATCCCTTAGAGATTGAAGAGTAAACTCAACTCTCAGGTAGAATTTATTTTCTTCTTCCATGGTTCAAAATTGGAAAATTTTTCTATTTTTATTGCTCTCAAATGGGTTTAAGAAACTCTATCAAGAAATAAAAACTCCAGCCATATTTATTGGAACTTAAGGAGACTGGAAATAAAATTGAACAGTCAAATATCAAATAATTGGTCTACAGAGAGAACAGACTGGGCACATAGACTCTAACACTTCCTATGATACACTGAAAAAACATAAGAAACGAAGATCTTTTGTGGGGAATTTTTCAGAATATCAATAAAAAATATTTTTGAGAAGCTCAGCTGTCTCAGTGTAAAAAATATTTTAAAATGACATATATATGTCATCTGAAAAGACTGATAATCACAGTAATTAAAACTTTTCTCTTATTTTCAATGGTTTCAGTCCTGAATTATAATATCTAACTGGGAGTTATTGACTAGAATCCACTTTTATATTATTTATTTTACTTAAATGTTACTAAATGTTACCCAAATGGCTACATTTTGTTATCATACATAAAGATGCTATGTTAATAACATCTGGCTACATTCTGTTATCATACATAAAGACAGTTTATCTTTGCAGAAATGTATAAGATATAGTTAGAAAAGTCACACTTTTCTTGCTGAAAAAATAAACAGATGGAGTATGCATGTTTTCCAAAGAACATAAAGGCTTTCCCCTACACAATCAAACCTGCATTCCAAGAGAAGTGCAGAAATTATCCCTGCCAATGCCTATGCAGATGGGAGAAGTTGGGGGAGGAAGGTGGCAGCAACTTTTACCATGAGGTCTCCTGAAAGGCCCTGTGAATTCTTATGTCCCAACTTTATGTAGTATGAACTACAGTCCTGTTGTGGGATTAAGGGAGAATTTATCTGCTGATGCCCTTGTCTTATTTGTCCAAGGTTTTCCTCATAGAACATTAATATCCCATCACTTTCAAGTGAGTCCCAGTTGTTCTCCCAGCATCTTTTGCTTCTGTGGCAACAGGAAAGCCCTAGATGGAAAGTGTTATTATTCTGCTTGCTGGTGTAGCAACTGGGCAGAGCCCAAGCAGAATTGTTCCCCTAGGTAGTAGAAAAATGACCAACGGCTTAGCGATAGTGGCTAGGAAGATCTGTGGGCCCAGCTCTGTGGTTTAGCAGGTAAAGCCACCGCCTGTATTGCCAGCATCCCATATGGGCACTGGTTCAAGTCCTGGCTGCTCCACTTCTGATCTAGCTCTCTGCTATGGCCTGGGAAAGCAGTAGAAAATGGCCCAAGTGCTTGGGCCCCTGCGCCTACATCGGAGACCAGGAAGAAGCTCCTGACTCCTAGCCTCAGATCAGCACAGCTCTGGCCATTGCAGCCATTTGGGAAGTGAACCAGCGGATGGAAGAGTCTCTGTCTCTCTGCCTCTCCTCTCTGTAAATCTGCCTTCCAAATAAATACAAAATCTTAAAATAAATAATCAAAAATAAAAATTCTGTAGTATATTCATGTACAGAAATACTGCTCAGCCAAAAAAACAAAACAAAACAAAACCCCAGTTATTTATATACCCACCATCATGGCTGATTCCCCAATGTTTAATGCCTAATAATAGAAACTTTACACAAATGAATACAAAGCATATGATTCTGCTTCTGTAAAACTATGGGACAAGTGAGATAAAGAATCAGAATAGTGCTTGCTTCTTAGTATCAAACAAAAGTTGAACAGGTCGTGGAATAAAGAAACTTTGTAGGGTGAGGGAACACTTTATGTCTGGTAAAGACGGTTGCACAAGTATGTGTACATTTATTACAATTCAATAAATGAAAAAGATCTTAGCATTTCATTGAAGATACAGTTTATATACAAAGAAAAATAGTAAAATATGTGTCATGTTTATACAGTTGAATATGATTTATCAGGAATGAACTATAGCAGACAATTTAATATAGTATGACACCAGGGATTTTATCTTTTAAAAAATGCTTATTACTTATTTTAATCTAATTGATATAGATAAAGCAAAAGAGAGCACATGCATGAGACAGACAGAAAAAGAGTTGCGTGAGTGACAGGAGATATACTGAGATCTTCTCTCTGTAACGTCATTCCCCAAATGCTGGCAACAATCAGAGCTAGGCCAGGCCGAAGCCAGTAGCCTGAAACTCTGTCTGGGTCTCGCATGTAGACAGCATGGGCCCAAGCACTTGAGCCATGGATATTATTCATAACATGAAATATTGCTCGCAAACATTCTTTTATCACACAGGGCCTAGATGGAAAGTGAAGTATAATCCTTGAGTCAGCTGGAGGGGGCAAATGGGAAAGATTGCCAGTTGTTGAATACCTCCTAACAAAAGTGCTCTGTATTTCAAATCACAATGCCCAGAGAACACACTGACTTTAAGTTAATTTAGCCTGGTATTAATATTCAAATGTCAGATACAAAGACTAAGGAGTAGCAGCAAAACTACCATGGCAGTGATGACAGTCTCAGCATTTGGAGATTCCACATGTTTGATGTGAGCCCCTGGGCAGAAAAACAACACGGCCAACATGAAGAAGGCAGGGAGAACCATGACCATAAAGTTATTAAGGCACATCTAAGTGAATCAGAGCTCCTGTTCAAGCTGAAATCATGAGTAGAAATCATGAAAGCCACAGATTAGGCCAGCCCAATAGAAGGCACATTCCTGGTGGGAGGATAATGAGAAGGAGCACCGTCTAGTTATAAAAGCTTGGGTAGGACCGGTTCAGATACAGTATGAGGCCAGTTTGGGACATGCAATGATTTACATTATTTATATTGATACCAAATGGAATTGCAAAGCAAAAAAGTATGACAACACACAACTCTGACTGTAATTTGGTTTCTCCCAGCGAGCTAACATTTCAGAAACTGGATTGCAATTTTAACAAGATGTCTTAGTCCACTAGTGCTGTTATAACAACATAAGTGAGGTAATTTACAAAGAGTTGAAATTTATTTCTTGTACATCTGGAGACTGGACAGCCCAAGATCAAAGGACCAGAGCTGGAGTCTGCTGAGGGCTGCTCTCTGCCTCCAAGATGGAGCCTTATTACTACATCATCACAGAATGGGAAGCAGAATAGGAAGAGAGGCAGACTCTCACTGATACCGCTTTCACAAGGGACTAGACATGTGTCTTTCATTTGTGAATCTTCCCATTTCTGCCCCCAAAGACTTTGGTGATAATATTGTGTTAATTTGAGGTTTCAAAAAGTCAGAGAATATGGCAAGTTTTCTCTAAGCCAAAAGAATAAACAGCTACTATGTGACAATAAGATTTATTTAGTACTTATTATGTGTTAGGCATAGTACTAAGCACTTTCATATATCACATAAAATTTAATTCTCACAGCAACCATTATTAATTGTGTTACGTGCTGAGTGATTGCCTCCTCAAAGTTCAGATGTAGAAACCGTGATCTACAATTTGGAAGTGGGGACTTTGAGAGTAATTAGGTTTATATTAAGTCATATGGATGGGGTACTTGTGTTGGGACTGGTGCCTTCTTATAAGGAGGGAGACAGATTTTTTTTTTATCTCCCTCTTTCCCTACAGACACAAACCAAGGAAAAGTCCTTGTGAGCACGTAATGAGAAGGCAGCTGTCTACAAGACAGGAAGCAGGTTCTCACTAATAACTGAATCTGCTGGTACGTTGACCTTAGACTTCTTAGTTTCTAGAACTATGAGGAAAAGTATCTATTTAAGCCACTCATTCCATGGTATTTTGTTATAGCCACTACCTAAGCAGACTAAGATAATTCCTATTGTAAATATAGAGGATATTGAGGCTTGGGGTGATTAAGGTTAAACTAAAAATAACTTACTTGAGTCATTTTTTGACTTCAAATACCAAACTCTGAACTACTTTATGCTGAATCCACAAAATTTAATACTGTACTTTCAATGACATATTTCTTTATCAGCTTTTTCTCTATTTTTTCTAAACCCATAATCTTTATCCTGCTCCAAGGAATATTCACCTTTTGACAAGATTGCCACAAAAGCATTATAACAGGTCTCTCAGCTCCTGCCTGGTGCCCACATTTTCTTACAAGACTGCTCAAATCTACAAGTTGCACAAAACCACTAGGAGTAAAAACCATGATTTTTATATTGGCCTAGAGAACCTGCATGATCCCTCCTACCCACCGTTCTCTGACATCAACACACATATTACTTGATTTTCCCATGGCCTTTATTACCTTCAAATATTCATCTAATGTTGCTTACAAGCTGTTTATTGTCAGACCTCTCTACTAGAATGTAAGATCCATGAAGGCAAGAAACCTCTGGATTATCCTAGTTTATCCTTCAAGTGTTTTTTTCCTGTGTGTAGTGAAATCTGCCAAGCTCTGTTTTACTCACTGACACAACCTCAAGTTCCTTGAAGAATGCATGATACACAGTAGGAACCAGATAAATATCAGCTGAAAGAATGAACTTTAGAAGACCTAAGATTACTTGTCACTAGAAGACATACTGTACTTAGATGAGAGTAAAAGAACCCAGTCGACACTTCATTAACTCATCCACAGAATATAGTAGGAGGAAAGACAACTCTGGATGCTTCTAACTGTGTTTAGAATCTGAATACATATTCATTGTGGTAATTCACAAGTACAGACAAATACAAAGAAAAGAAGCAAACAGTTATCCAGAATAATCGATAAAAATATTTAAGTGTATGGAAGATCTTCCAAAAGTTCATGGAAAATGCATAATATAAAAAACTATTAATGGATTTCATTTTTTTGTACCAAACTAAACCTCTTAATTTCATTTTCCACACTTTCTGAAGATCCTTGTTTATCCTTAGTGTTTTTTTTTTCCTGATATATAATGAAACCTGCCAAGCTCCTGTCAGTCAAGTTTCAATTACTTACAGCCAAAATCTCACCAACCATCTGCTTCCCACCTTCACACTCCCTACCTTCTAGAGGCAGCCATCCTTGAGGCAACATTGGTAAAGCCCTCCATGCCTTTTCTTTGCTAACACAAAATTCAACAGCATGCATGCTGCCACGTTTTCCCTTTACTTATATATCATGAATATTTCTTTAAGTTCGTATATATTGATCTACCCTTCCCCCCGCCCTTTTTAACCTAGATACACACAGTTACATAAATAGGATGATCTCACTGATTTTTATATTTCAGCTTTTTTTTTCATTTTGCTTGCCTTCCCCCTTCCCTGCTTTCTTTGTCTTGCTCCTCCTTGTACTTTATCCCATATTTTTACAGTGTTCCATTTCATGCCTTTCATCTCCTCTGTAAGGTCTAGCACTCTTATTTTGCCCTCTGTACAATCTCTCCTTCCTCACTGTCCCTGCTTTCTATATATGTATATTGATCTATCTATCTATTGAATTTAAAAGGCTTTGGTGGGCATGGATTATGTTTTCCTTAACTCCTGGACTAGAGGGAAAACTGGAGCCAAAGAGACAAGTGTAGGGGAAATCTGAGGCAACGGGAATACAGATGAGGCACTTGTCGGTATGCCTGGATGAAAGCTTTTCCACTAGGAAGCCAGGAGCCAGGAACTCCATCAGGGTCTCTTGTATGGGGAGCAGTAATCCAAGTACTTGAGGCATCATCTGCTGCCTCCCAGGGTGTGCATTAGAGGGAAGCTGAATCAGCAGCAGAGGTGGGACTTAATCCCAGGCACTCTATGGAATGCTGACATCCCCAGTAGGGGCTTAACCTGCTGTGCCACAAGCCCTGCCCCTCTTTCACACATTTCTTTAGAGAGTAGTGAAATCCTCTGGCCTTCTTTCTCCTTTACTAAACCCTTCAGACATTTTTTCCTTGCCTTATTGCTCTCCTTTATTTTCTCTGTAGCAGACAAGGGGTATATTTATTAACTAACACGTTTTGTTTCCAGTTTTGGTTATCCATAATCCTTCTTCTCCATCATGCAGAGCAGATGATTTTTTTTATTGGCTCAAAGGATGGATGACACAATAGTATGAAGATAACAAATAAGTCATTAAATTTTTGTAATATGATTTTCAAAAGCCTAGCACTCTAAGCATAAATGGTAAATCTGTAAGATCTTCATTCTGCTCCTCATATACCATTCCTCTATGCTCACTACATACTAGATAAAGATTTCATGGGGTTGGGGGGCAAGACATTGGTACACCTCTAAGAAGGCACTCAACAGCACATTTGCCTCACCTAGAACTGGTGAGAGGTTGGTGGACAGGAGAATACATTCCATCAGTTTTGGGGTTTTTGTAAGCTGAAGAAACCCACATTGTCCTATCATCAGAATACAGACTCAGGAGAAAGCAAGTTCTCATAATTCTCTCATGTTTAGAGGAATAAGGAAAGAGCAAAAAATACAATGATCGGGCATTAACTGAATAGCAAAATACTTCAGGTAGTATTAGGAAAAAAGTATAGTGACCTAGTGGACTCAGAGCTTAATAGGCATCACGCAGGTCAAGTAGTCATTTCAGGTGCCAAAATACTGATACTTGGATAGTGTATGAAAGTAAAGATAGAAATTTAGGGGCACAGGTAAGAAGGTGGCCTTGCAATGATTTACATTTAGATTCTAGTCCAGGCACACGGATCTGGCTGAAAAGCCCATAAGAGTATTTCAGGTATGGAAAGCCAAAACACTCTGGCAAAACAACAACAACAACAACAACAAACCTAAATGAAAGATCTCCGTGAGTGAGATCCCAGTGGAAAGAACAGGTCATCAAAGGAGGTACCTTTCTCTGAAGGGAGGAGAGAACTTCTACTCTGACTACAACCTTGTCTAAATATGATCAGAGTTGGTGAACTCAAAAGGCTTCCATAACCTTGGCAACTCATGGCAAGAGCCTAGGGTGATTACTGATGCCATAAACAACAGTGTCAATTTGTTAAATCAACAACAGGAGTCACTGTGCACTTACTCCTCATGTAGGATCTCTGTCCTTAATGTGCTGTATATTGAGATTTAATGCTATAACGAGTACTCAAACAGTATTTTTCACTTTGTGTTTCTGTGTGGGAGCCAACTGTTGAAATCTTTACTTAATATATGCTAAACTGATCTTCTGTATATAAAGAGAATTGAAAATGAATCTTGATGTGAATGGAAGGGGGGAGGGAGAGGGAAAGGGGAGGGTTGCGGGTGGGAGGGAAGTTATGGGGGCGGGGAGCCATTGTAATCCATAAGCTGTACTTTAGAAATTTTTATTCATTAAATAAAAGTTTAAAAAAATACATAAACGCTTAAAAAATAAATAAATAAAAAAAGTAGTGCTATCGTTTGGATGTGGTTCCTTCCCTAATAATTCATTTGATGCAGATTTTTTTCCTAGGATGGTGAAGTTGGGAGGGTATATCTTCAAGAAGTGGAATCCAGGGTGTTGTGGCATAGTGGGCTAAGCCTTTGCCTGCAGTACTGGCATCCCATAGGGGTGCCACTGTGTGTCCCAGCTGCTCCTCTTCTGATCCTGTGTATGGCTGGGAAAGCAGTGGAAGATGGCCCAAGTGCTTGGGCCCCTGCACCCATGTGGGAGACCTGGAAGAAGCTCTTAGCTCCTATCTTTGGATCAGCTCAGCTCTGGCTGTTGCAGTCATCTGGAGAGTGAACCAAAGGACAGGAGACCTCTGTGTCTCTCCCTCTCTCTGTAACTCTCCCTTTCAGATAAATAAATACATCTTAAAAAAAAAAAAGTGGAATCCAGTAGGAGGTCCTTTTGTCAATGAGCAAGTTGCCTTTAAAAGGGAATACTTATCTGTGGACTGAGTTCCTGCATGAATGGGTGATTATAAAAAGCTGAGCCTTACCCTTGAGTCTCTCTCTGGCTTCCTATTTGGAATGTGATCCCTTGTCTCCACACACACTCCACCACTGCCATCAGCATTGATATGATTCAGTCATAAGGGCCCTCATCAGAGCTACCATGCCCTCAAACCACCATCCCTGTGAACTAAATAAACCTCTTTTTTATTTATAAGTAGCCTGCCTCAAGTATTTCATTATTACAACAAGAAAAAATTGACTAATACAAATGGGTTCAAAATAAAAAGATATTTAATTCAACATATATCCATTATGTTCACTGTATTATTTATAGACAACTTTTAATTAAAAATAATGAAAGTACATTTCCTAAATACCTAATTTGTATACTGATTTCATTATCAGAACAAGTTCCTTCCTCCCTCCTCTTCATTTTAGCACTTAAGCTCTTCACATATACTTGAAGTATGCCTACTTTCCTCTGAGTTTCATTCTGCATTTTTATATGCCTGACAGAAAGTCCACACTACGTCATGGAGAAAGCTTAGATATTAGGAATATTAGAAAACATCAGTTAAGAAACAGCATATGTAAGTTATTTTAAATATATGCACATGCATGTTACAGAATCCTTTAATTTCTAATTCTTAAATATAAATTTTATGAATACCATTGTTGTGGCATAAGAATTTGTATTTCTAGTCTCAGAATATGACTTCAAATTTGCATAAATACATATTCCAAATTTGACAGTTTTAGATTTCTAACATATGCTTTCTTCCATGTCAGTCCCCCAAAAATATATTTTAAGAAACAACTAGAAAACTTTTTTCTATGGCTAAAAAACACTTTTGGTCAACTTGGAGGACTAAGTTGATACAGGAAGTCTCCTTCCAGTGCCAACTAAATACAAACGCTAGATAAAAAGCTTAAAAACCTGATATATATGTTAGGGATACATGTTGGGAATAAAAACTTGAGGACTGATAGCAGCAAACTAAAAAGACTGGTCTGAAGGACATGGTACAGAAGCCAGTTCCTTTAGACAAAGGATACAGAAACTGTCAGCAGAAGGATACCAGCACTCCAGCCCTACTGTTTATAGGGATGAAGCTCAATTAGAAATTCCCAAGAAACTTGGAACCACTGAACAGAGAAAAACAATACTTAAATAAGTCCTTTACTAGTAAAAGTGATAATATCATAGTAAATAGTAAACTAGCTCCTGGAAGGTGCTTCTACAATTCAGGACACACCAGAATAACACAGAAACAACTCCCACTGAAGATAGGCTCACAGTTAAAAATTACAAAGTATACCAGAATAGAAACTGCCAAAGAGAAGTAAAAACAGAGTGCAAGCATTCAGTTTTGGAGAACTATATGAAACTGAGAAAAATTATATATATATATATATATATATATATATATATATATATAAACTGTAAAATAAATTAATGTTAAAGAAATGTTAAAAGACTTTCTGAAAGAACTAAGAATAGAACATAAAAATGAGAAAAGAGATTTGAAAACACAGTGCCCAGGGGTCAGCACTGTGGTGCAGTGGGTTAAGGTGCCATCGGCAGCATCCCATATGGCTGCTGGTTCCAGTCCCAGCTGCTCCCCTTCTTATCCAGCTCCCTGCTAATGTGCCTGGGAAAGCAGGGAGGATGGCCCAAATCGTTGGGCCACTTCACCCACATGGGAAACCTGGCAGAAACTCCTGGCTCCTGGCTTCGGCCTGGCCCAGTCCTGGCTGTTGCAGCCCTTTGGGGAGTGAAGCAGTGGATAGAAGATCTCTCTCTCTCTCTCTGTCTCTGTCTCTGTCTCTCCCTCTCTTTCTGTAATTCTGACTTATAAATAAACAAAATAAATTTATTTTAAAATGTATATTTCAAAATGAAAATTTAGGTTAAAAGAGATAGAATTAGTAAATTGAAAAATATTACTAATGAAAACATACAGAAGAATTAAACTAAGAGTCTCAGTTTCTTTTAGAAAGCTAAGGTAAAGGCTTCCTTGAACGTTCCTCAGATGGCATAGGGCTATAAATATCTTTTAGAGAATCATCTAATTCAGTACTGAAATCAGGGCTTTTTCAAAAACCTGTCTCAAGTAATGCTGTATCCATTTCCCTAATAATTGAATTGCATTGAACTCTTATAGACTGGCAGTTCCTAACTCCAGTGTCAGAACTGTGGAACAAGTTAATGTTTTTTGTTTTCTACTGGCCACTTTATTAGTCACTGACTGGCTCTTTTGATACTGCTCTCCTGAAATCTTTACCTTTTCATTCAAATTCTACCTAGGTTTACTTCTCCCTCTCTAACAGCTTCTCACATCAAAAAAACAAAAACCAAAAGAATGCCCTTAATTTTGCCTTTTCTTCTAGATAACCCTTCTGTCTCTCTTGTTATAGCCAAACTTTTCAAGATAATTATCTATATTTCTTTTACCTGTCTTCTACAAAAATTATTCAACCCATTTCCAGCTGTTATTTGATTCAATTGATAAATATTTTTCATTCTTCCTTTTCCTTGGACACTTACTTACATTTGACACTCTAGACCATTCCCTTCTTAAACACTTTTAAATGTCTTAAAATATGTGTACTTGATCTTTAGTGCCTTCTTTTTTTTCCCCTTCACAATCTATAGAATTTTGCTAGGCAATAGACCTACAATATCTATTAAATAACTGTATATACATGACTAGATTGAGAACTCCAGCCTTGACCCCTTTCTTCTGAGCTCCAAAACTCTGTATTTAACTGTCCATTAGATATTTTCAGCATGATGCCTTAAAAAGATACTGCAATTCAACATACCTATAATGAACTCATAATCTTCCCATAACTGAACCAGTTCTAGTTTTTGATTAATCCATCCAGTTCTATAAGACAGTTCCCTAGGTATTATCCTCAATATCTCTCTTCCAATTTATCAGTAACCCCTGTTCATTCTAGTCCTTGAATTTTTTGGTGAACCTGTTTTTATCCTTCTACCTTAACAACCACCACTCTCTGACCTGTATTACTTTAATAAGCTCCTAACTGGTTCTTACATCCTTTCTTGCATTACCTGAATACATTTTGTACACTTTGCCAAACAACTTTCTTCAAACTGTCATTCTTAATGTCATTTCATAGTAAAGACCGCCAATGCCTTTTTTTTGACTACAGGCTAAAGAATCAACATTTGTACCATGATTACTTCTTCCACTCCAACTTCTCAACATCAGTTCTTAACACCTAAACCACTGCCCTCTGAGCTCCATACATGTCCCTTTACTTCCTTGAAAATATCATTCTCCTTTTTAAAAATGTATCTTTTCCAAAAAGTCTTCTCTGATTTCTCAATCTAACACGGGTCTCCCATTTACATGTTCTCAAAGCAACATGTACTTTTCGTTTATAGATTTTATCATGGTTGGAATTTTACACATTTGTATATGAGAACCTGATTTATGTGTGTCATTCCCATTAGTCCTTTTATTTTTTGCTTAAGATTTACTTATTTATTAATTTGAAAGGCAAATTGGAGGGGGGGAGGAGAAAGAGAGAAAGAGAGAGAGAGAGAAATTGATTGAGGTTCCACCTACTGGTTCACTCTGCCAAATACCTGCAACAGCTGGAGATGGGCCAAGACCAAGCCAAAGCGAGGAATCTGGAACTCCGCCAGCATTTCCCATGTGGGTGGCGGGGGCTCAAGTACTTGGGCTTTCCCAGTTGCTTTAGCAAGAAGCTGGATCAGTAGCAGGGCAGCTGGTGTCCGTGCCAGCATTGCAAGCTGCAGCTGACCCTGCTGGGCCACAACACCAGCTGCCCACTGGTCCTTAAGCTCTATGCAAACATTGCCTGTTAGGTAACCACTTGCTTAATATTTGTTGAATTATAATATGTATTTAATAGTTACCAATATCTGCAATTAATTTAATTTTTAAATTCCTTATTTCTATTCCATTCTTTTCACTCTAAGTGTGTTTGCTTTCCGAGTTTCTTGCTTGGGAGAGGAGAGGATTATGGTTGTGGTGTTGGGGACAATACATAAACCTGGGATATTCCTCAGAACGTCTGTGAAATATTCCTTCTTTAAAGCTGGAATAGACTGCTGTGGGCTGCCTGCTAACAGCTTATATGGCATTTTTAAAACTAAAGCTGGGCCAGCGCCACGGCTCAATAGGCTAATCCTCCACCTTTTGGCGCCGGCACACCGGGTTCTAGTCCCGGTCGGGGCGCCGGATTCTTTCCTGGTTGCCCCTCTTCCAGGCCAGCTCTCTGCCGTGGCCCGGGAAGGCAGTGGAGGATGGCCCAAGTACTTGGGCCCTGCACCCCATGGGAGACCAGGAGAAGCACCTGGCTCCTGCCTTTGGATCAGCACGGTGCGCTGGCCGCAGCGCGCCAGCTGTGGCGGCCATTGGCGGGTGAACCAATGGCAAAAGGAAGACCTTTCTTTCTATCTCTCTCTCTCACTGTCCACTCTGCCTGTCAAAAAAAAAAAAAAAAAAAAAAAAAAAAAAAACTAAAGCTGAAGTTCTAAGAAAGATAATCTTGAGACACATGATGCCTTTTAGGCTTGTCAGCAACATGTGACTGACAGAAGTCACATTTTAGTCACTCCATTACATGCTGTGTGACAGCACAGTTTTAATCTCTTATCTTCTGATAAGGACCTCTAACAGACAGAAAGTAGAACATCTCAGTTCTCCAAAATAATGCTTCAAGTTTAGGAGATATTGTATTCTTTCTCCTTTCAGTTATAAAATAAAAATATTAAGTGCACTGTTTATTGTGGTTCCATAGAACTAAATTTATATATGCAATAGTTACTTCAGCCTTTCAAGCATGATGTGGTGTATATTTTAAAGAAAACTTTACAATTTTGTTCTATCTGTGGAAAGTGTGATATATTCCAAATAAATGGTTGACTACCATACAGAATATATTATTTTTCTGACTAAAACTATAGTAAATGCAAGAAAAACACAAAGGAAATAAAACCCTTAACTACTCTTTTTCCTAAAAATGAAAATAATCTAATATTTTTTATCATTTGAGTTTTGTTTTTAGTTTGTTTAAGTATGACATTTTTCAAAAATAACCTCATTGTGGTCATATTTTCCCACTGTGAACATTCTGAAAATCTAAATTTTTTCTATTATGAAAAATGTATGAAAAATATCCTAGAGCAGTGGTTTCTAACCAGGATGATTTTCCCTCAAGGGGACATTTGGCAATTGTTTAAATGGGTTCCTGGGATGTGGCAGTATTACTGGCATCTATGTGTAGAGGCTAGTAATGCTGCTAAACATAGTTAAAGCATAGGATGCCCTCATAACACATTTATCCAGCCCAAAATATAAGTAGTGACAAGGTTAAGAAACCCTGTTTTAGTACCCAATACATTTTAAATGCTGCAATAAAGTATTTAGTGGAGGATTAAATTTGTGAAAATTAAAGTATAAAAATTAAAATAAAAAGGAGTAAAGAAAATTTAAAGTATATCAACATAAAAATTAAAAGAAAAATAAGAAAAAGAGGTGGGAAGGTGGAAGGTGGAAGGGAGGGGTGGTAGGGTGAGAAGTATAATTATGCTCTTAAAACTGTATTTAAGAAATACATGAAATTTATTCCCTTTATATAGAAAGAACTTTTTTCAAACTGATGTAGGCAGGCATACAGGTTAAAAAAGATTAGATTTGTGAGCTGGAAGACCACACCTTCACCACTCCCCTGTGTGACCTCATGCTGCTACCTGGCCACACTTGTGCACCCACTGGCCAATCAGGTTAATTAACCACTCCCCTTTGGAAGTGGATTAAAAGCCTGGGACACAGTGTGTTCACCCCTTCCTTTCTTTGGCCTTTTGCCAGTATGGGCCTGTGCAGCCCTGTGCCTCATGGGCCACCTGCCCCATGCTGCTTGGTCTAGATGCTTCTGCATGTGGCTGGTTCCTGGTACTCGGTATGGACCCAGATTTACCACTCTCCTTTAGACAGGGCCCTCACTCTTCTTATGCATTTCTCTCACTGAATAAAAGCTTAAAAATGTACCATGTATTGCCTTGTTCATCTATGCTGGTATTCAGAATTCTTCTCTGAATATTAGGCAAAGAACCCACATGGGCTTATTAATATCGGGAATTTATTAATAAGCACATGGTGATATCATATGGCACCCCAAGTCCTGATTTCATATGGCACCCCAGATGGGTCTTTTGGGGAACTTTAAGGAGGCCACATTCCAATATCATATTTTAGGGGGCCAATCCCAATATCAAAACTACCTACAAGTCCCCACTCTACCCTTAAAAATGTTCACACATAATAAAGACCATGAATGGCAGTGTGAAAAATAAAGGGAAAGTGAATTTGAAACTTAAACTGGACTGTCATTAATTTCTGAAGCTATATTACTGAATCTCCTCTTCTTTTCCTGAAGATGCATAAAGTTCCTTTTAATATTCCTAAACTCCCTGAATTTACTCCTATTGGGCAGCTTCCAAACTGCCAAGAAAAATCCTGGCATCTAGTCCCTAATCATCCTGTCATGAAACGTAATTCTCCAGTCAGCATTGTACATCTCTCCTCCCAGAATTTATCACAATGCAATTTTACATAAATTTATGTGTCTCTTTCATGAAATTAACATTTGCAAAGAGCAAGGATCATGCCTATCTTTTCTCATCTTTCTGTTCCCTAGCAGCAAGCCTTGCTTATAGTAAGTGCTCACATATTTATTAGATGAATGGATAACATTAGTAATAATGCAATGATCTAATTCCTCTTACATTTTGGTCACAAAAATTGAAGAAATATATAATAAAATGAAAGTAATAATGTGTACTAGTTTTATTTAATACTTTAAAGCAAATGCTAGAAAGCACTGAGTAGGTTTCATTCTGCTTACATTATATGATTTTTAAACAATACAATAATTTGTATTGCAGATTTTTGCTTTATTTCTGCATTCACTAATCTACCCTTTGTTCAGATTAATCTACAGGTGCAGAAGATCATCATTATCATGTACCTGAAATAGCCAGTTACTTCAAGTTAACTATTTTATTGTCCACTCCTGTTTTATCTCTTGACTCTAGTAGGAATCAATAACCAAGAATCACATTTAAAGAAGCCAATTAAAAGTACAGGATCATCAGCTAATATTTCAACAGTACAGGTGATAAAAAATCATTTTTGTGGTCAAAAGCACTTCCTCATTATATCAAAATTAACTGAATTTATTTTCAGATAAATTTTTAACATGAGCAAAAAGGATTTTGAAATGGAATCCTTTCCTTAGAAAATCAAATCTAATTGGGACACACGAAATAGAAAAATAGCTAAAAATTAGATTACAGGTAAGATATAGAAATCATTTTTAAAATACTTAAAATTTGCTTCTGAAATGCATAAGCTGAATGCTCAATTTTGTCATTTAACAGATTTTATAATCTTAGACATGCTATTTAATGTCTCTGAGTCTCCATTTACTCATCTGCACAAAGGGAATAATACCGCTTACCTCACAGAGTTGTACTAAGAATCAAATGAGATCATATACATAAAGAGTCCAACGTAAGAGCACACTAAATAAATATTCCTTTAAAACGTATTCAGCAACTATAATCCAGAGTCCCTCAAATTCCGGAGGAAGAAAGGCAAGAACATTTTGCAGAGAGATGACTAAACACAGAAGTGAACTGTACCATTTACTCAGTAAGTTCCCATATCCCGTCCAACTATTTACTGTCAAACCAAACAGGTGATGTAAGATCTGCTACCAATGAAGCCCACTATTCAATTTTTCTACACTTGGGCAATGTTTGTTATCGATAAAAATATTCCCCTCTAAAACTGTGATGAACACTAGGCAGGCATTTGCCCTAGCAGTTAAGAAACCACTTGAGAATGTGTGCGTTTGACTTCCAACTCAGATTCTCGCTAATGTGTACCTGGGAGGCAGCAGGTGAGGTCCCTGACACCCATGTGGGAGACCTGGATTGAATTCCAAGCTCCTAGCTTGGCCTATCCCAGCCCTCAATATTGCAGGCATTCGAGGACTGAAGCAGTGCTGTCTGCCTTTCAAAAAAGCAAATAAATAAATTTAAGCATGATAGATAAGGCAAATAAAGGGCTCTTGCCCTTATTCCAAAGAGATATTTGTCACTCCCCGTCTTCGTGGAGGAACGACACAGGACCCTGCATTGTTCTTTCGTCTGCTCGGCCCTCCCCGGGTTTGCTGCTGGTTCTTCCCGGGTTGGCTACCGTCCCTTCCACCTCCGTGGAAGGGCGGTTCCCCCTGCCACTTTCCCAACTTCCGGCCGGCTCTCTCGGGGGCTGCACAGGTGTTCCTTCAGATAGATGTTCCTGGTGCATGTTGTCTCTCTCCTCCTTTATAGTCCTCTTCCACCAATCCCAACTCTGCTACCCACACGCCGAGTACGCTGCTCTCCTCCAATCAGGAGCAGGTCCTACAGTTTATTGGTTGAACTGGAGGCAGCTGCGTAGAAGCTGTTTCCTCCTCTCCCAGCGCCATATTGTGGGAGAGCAGATGCATAGAATAAGTCTTAATTCCAGTAACTTAGTCTAGTCCAAGTTGCTCCCAGTTGCTCCCCACAGATCCCCCTTTCTTTTTATTTTTGGCGTTGATACGCGCCTGTCTTCGGTGCCCCGCGGCGCACACTCTGCTCTGCTTGCTGGAGTTGCCCACAGCTGTTTACAAGCCCTACCAATCAGGCAAACTGAATCCGGGTCCTCTCTTCGCCATGTTGTGAGGAGGTTTTTAGGCGCTGATGCATGCCTGTGTTCGGTGCCCTGCAGCACATGCTCTGCTCTGCTAGAACTGCCTGCAGGTGCTTACAAGCCCTACCAATCAGGCAAACCGAATCCAAGCCTTCTCATTGCCGTATTGTGGGGAGACTTATTGGTGTTGATTCGTGCCTATCTTCGGTGACCTGCAGCTCATACTCTGGTCGAGCTGCCTGCTGGTGCTTATCGCCTACTCAGGCAGACCGAATCCAAGCTCTCTCATTGCTGTGGTGTGGGGAGGCCTTATTTTTCTCTATTTCTCTATCTCCGGGCATTCCTGTTTCTCCTATTTTACTTCTATCTGCCAGCATTCCTATTTCTCTCATTTTACTTCTAAACTTCTGTTTCTCTTATCCCCGTGGCTTCCCAGCGCCCGCCCCGAGGCTGCTTCTCGGCGCCTCCCCCACGGCGGCTTCCTGGCTCTGCGCGGCTCGGCTTCGCGAGCTCCGCGGTCTCCATGCCCTTCACACCCGCACCACGGCCTTCGCGCCAGCCCCGCGTTCCCTATCTATTCACGCCCCGTGCTCTCTCTGCATGCGGCGGCTTCCGCGAATCACACAGCCTAGCTCACGTTTCCGCCACCGGTATTCAATCTAAGTTCCCTGGGCTAACCTGGCGAATTCAACCTGGCTCACGTCTCCGCCTTTCGGTTTGGCTTCCCATCTTTTGCTCCCTGGGCTAATCTGACGGATTCCAACCTAGCTCACGCGTCCGCCTCTAGTTTTAGCTTTTCGCCTTTTGTTCCCCGGGCTGACTTGAAGAATTCCAACATAGCTTACGTCTCCGCCTCGGCCTGCCCCCGCGGCTTCATCCTCCCTAACATATTTTTCTCTACCCAGTATGTTTCCTAACTTTTCTTCCAACAATATTCCCCTCTCATTTCCCCACAATATTTTATAAATTTTTGAATGTCTATGAAATACACAGATTCCTTTGTGATCCAGTTAAAGAAGTAGGTTTGCTTTCCAGTTTTTGTTTCTGTGGTTGTATTGGGAAGGGGGAGGTGAGGCAAGGTAAATCTTATCAGGAAATCATGGTTCACAGGGTTATCTGACCATTGACTTTGGCCAGGTAATGAATGCCTGCAGGGTTTCTGGTAGTGACTGCCTGCAATAACTGGAAATTGACAGGCAGAGTGGACAGTGAGAAAGAGAGAGACAGAGAGAAAGGTCTTCCTTTTGCTGTTGGTTCACCCTCCAATGGCCGCCGCGGCCGGAGCACTGCGGCCAGTGCACCGCGCTGATCCAATGGCAGGAGCCAGGTACTTATCCTGGTCTCCCATGGGGTGCAGGGCCCAAGCACTTGGGCCATCCTCCATTGCACTCCCTGGCCACAGCAGAGAGCTGGCTGGAAGAGGGGCAACCGGGACAGAATCCGGTGCCCCGACCGGGACTAGAACCCAGTGTGCCGGCAGTTATCTCTAAATTTCAAAATAAAGTTTTAAAAAGTAGGTCATTACTTCACATACATGCCAAAACCTTTGGTATTCCATTGGAGGGTCAGCCCTATTTCAAAAAGAAATATTGAAGTTTGAAAATAAAGTCAGAGGTGAACAATGGCAGTGCTAATCACAACTTCAAAAGGCACGTCTGACTTGCTCTGATGTTTCACAGCTTCGTTGAACAGGGGTTTATTAGAAGGGCCATTTATCTCAGACAAACACATCAGAGCCTTTAGTAAGGTTTTTTTGAAAATCATTTCCACTTCTATTTAGAAAGGAACAAACCGTTTTCAGGCTTTTACTTGGGCACACAGGAATACTAAAAAAGAGACTGCAGGGCTCTATGAGGCACAAGGAAACAAGAAGAGGTACCTCGCACTGGCCACATGTGAGATGCTGCTGGTAACAATAGTCTACCTCAGGGGGATATAGGGAGGAGAATTTTTAGGAGAACAAAAACTGCCACAAATTTCCTCTTTAAAACTATGACATAGAGCTGTGATAATTTTCAATGGGGGCACATTTAAATGAAGACAACATAAAAACAATAAAGGCATGTCCGAAAATGTGACTAGAGTAGGATGGAGCTAATTTAATATTGTGTCACTGGATAGGCTGTCTGAAATCATTCCTCAAAGGAAGAAAGGGCAACAGACTACTACAAAAGGCAGAGAAAGAACACAAGAAAGACAAGAATGGTACAGCTATGGATGTGGGGTACAGAAATGTGGATGGAGGTATGCAACACATGATAAAGATATTAGAGGAAGTGATAACAGATAAACCTGGATTGCCCATTCCCTGATAGAGGATTTTGATGCTGTGCTATCAATCAGTGCAGGTTTCATGGAAGGGCTCCTACAATAAAAAAGAGTATTTAAGGAACAGGGTTTTCAGGTGTGGGGAACCTTTTTTATGCCAAAGGCCATTTGGATATTTATAACATCATCTGTGGGCCATACAAAATTATCAACTTAAAAAACCAGTCTGCTATAAATTTATTGGATTGTGGGTTCCATCTGCAACGGCTTTTGCAGGGCCAGAACACATGATTTTGCAGGCCTTATACAGACTACAGGCCAGATATTCTTCATCACTGGTTTAAGGAATAGCTGGCAGCTCTGCACATAACTGAAAAAAATTAATAGGGACTAAAGGCAAGACACTGTCCCAAGGCTGTTACTGCAATCCAAATATGATGACAATGACCTGGACCAAGTTTTTAACTGTAGCATTATAGAGAAAGGAGCAACAGCAGTAAGCAAACTTTGAAAGAAATTAGAATGGATTGGCTCTTTTTGAATTATCAGATGTTTCCTAAAAGCTGAAAATTTCAAATATTACTTTGGTATGTTTTTCTCCTCCATGCATAAGAGGCATTTTTATTTTAAGAGTTAAAGATTCACTTAGATGATGCTAGTATTGGAAATGTCCACACTGAAATGTCAGCACAGGATACACAGAGAGGTTTCCGATTTCTCCACTCAAATTCTCTTTACCAAAGACATTTAGAAATCTATAACAGGAAGCAGGGGGAAAAGTAGGTTTTTAAAATAATTATTTGAAAAGAAATGTCATGGGTACTTAAAAAAAAAAGGAGAGATTTAAATGAAAACATTACACTGCTTCCTAAGTTATAATTGCTAGAAAAGGATATAACCTGAAACCTACTACTATAGTTCAAATTCAACCAATAAATACACACTCACGCTTTGTCTGTTGTGTAGTAAGACACAAAACAAATTAGGAACTAAAATAATAAATAGTTAAAATAATGCTAGCTAATACTTTGGACTCCATTTTTTTTCACTTTGTGAACCTAAACAAATCAACATCTGAAAAACTCATAGGGAATGTATGCACAAACAGGAAAATAGTACAAACAAAACCATAAAACTTTTGGTTTTCATAAGTTTTCGAATTCCAGAATTATATAAAGCAACTATGGTCCCATTTATGTAGAGGTGAACATGCATACTCATCTGTCTTGTTCACTCACCTATTTATACCTACTCCAGGCCCCAAATTTTGAGCTAAAAGATTTCACTGAATACTACATAATTTTTTATTGTTAAAGCAAGATTTTTTTTAAAATAAAAGTTTACTTATAGCAGTTAAACTAATAGCAGAAATTCATCTTATATCCTTTCCTAGGTTAAAAGAAATCAGATAATGAAATATTTTTTTCAGAGCTTAGAAGTTCTAACTTGGGGCTGGTGCTGTGGTGCAGTGGGTTAATCCTCCTCCTGTGGCACCTGCATCCCATATGGGCACCGGTTCTAGTTCTGGCTGCTCCTCTTTCAATCCAGATCTCTGCTATGGTCTGGGAAGGCAGTAAAAAATGTCCCATGTCCTTGGGCACCTGCATCCACGTGGGGAACCCAGAAGAAGCTCCTGGCTTCTGGCTTTGGATCGGTGCAGCTCCGGCCGTTGCAGCCATCTGGGGAGTGAAAGAAGACCTTTCTCTCTCTCTCTCCCTCTCACTGTCTGTAACTCTACCTCTCAAATAAATAAATAAAATCTTAAAAAAAAATTCTAACTTGTCCTAAAGTACAAGTACAGTTTGGCACATGCTCAATCGGACTTACCCCTAATGGTAGAGTTATAAACGTGCCAGAGGATTCCAATTCAATTCCATCAAGGTGGCATTATCAATGCCATCTCACTAGTCAATGGGATCAGTTTCAGTTCATAATTGATCATACTGATAGGATGAAGAGTCAAAGGGATCACATAAACAAGACTAGTGTCTGCTAATACTAACTGATAGAATTAAAAAGGAGAGAACAATCCAACATGGGAAGCGGGATACACAGCAGACTCATAGAATGGCAGATGTCCTAAACAGCACTCTGGCCTCAGAATCAGCCCTTAAGGCATTTGGATCTGGCTAAAAAGCACACGAGAGTATTTCAGGCATGGATAGCCAAGACACTCTGGAAAAACAAAAAAACAAAAAAACAAAACCTACAGGAAAGATCTCTGTGAGTGAGATCCCAGCAGAAAGAATGGGCCATGAAAGGAGGTACCTTTCTCTGAAGGAAGGAGAGAACTTCCACTTTGACTAGGGCCTTATCTAAAAAAGATAGGAGTCTGTGAACTCAAGAGGCTTCCATAGCCTTGGCAGCTCATGACAAGAGCCTCGGGTGATTACTGACATCATAAATAAGAGTGTCAAATTGTTAAGTCAACAACAGGAGTCACTGTGCAGTTACTCCTCATGTAGGATCTCTGTCCTTAATGTGTTGTGCTATCTGAATTAATGGTATAAATAGTACCCAAACAGTACTTTATACTTTGTGTTTCTGTGTGGGTGCAAACTGTTGAAATCTTTACTCAGAATATACTAAATTGATAATCTGTATATAAAGAGAATTGAAGATGAATCTTAATGTGAATGGATGGGAGAGGGAGCGGGAGATGGGATGGTTGCGGGTGGGAGGGTGGTAATGGAGGGGAAAAGCTGCTATAGTCCAAAAGTTATACTTTGGAAATTTATATTTATTAAATAAAAGTTAAAAAATTAAAAAAATAAAATCTTAGAAAAAAAAGTTCTAACTTGTCCAAAGTCACTGAAGCAAAAATCATGATAAAACATTCTGTTTTCCTTTACATGCCCCCAAAGCAAACAAAGCAAAGTAAAACAAAACAACTATTTGTAGGGTAAAAAGAGTTTTGTATATGGAATGAAACAATATAAATTCAAAATTTACAGATAAGGGTTAACTCTATCACACCTTTAAAAGGTTTAAATGAATATCCAGTCAAAACCAACAGAGTATCACCATTGAAATGTTCCAGTGGCACAATCAGTTAGTATGCACTAATTACACAGGGAATAAAATTTTGATAACACAGGTAATTTCCTGAATGAGCAATTTCTCTTATACTGAGAACACCAATATTTCTGGCAACAAGTAGCCTATAGTATTTTTGGATCATTCTCATTCTCTTAGTAACAATTATCCATTCAATCATATATAGCAGACATTATATGTATATATTTATATATTATAATGGTAATACTTGTATTGAAAGAGACTATATATTGTAACTATCCAAGTCATAATAACCCTTAAACTGATTTGAGCTTCTCTGGTAACTACCAAAAAATCCTCTAACACATTTTTTTTCTACATGGCTCTGACACACATTAAGATGTTACATTGACTTATGACTTATAAAAAACAGTTATTTATCAAAGAATATGGTAAATAAAAAGAGGAGAAATTTTATAATCCATCAAATTATGAAGAAGGCACATTAAATAAACAAGGCACAATATGCCTGCTCTGCTGGAAAATTAGCACACAAAACCAGTATGGCAGTAAACCAAGCCATAGCAAACAGTGTGCAAGCTTCTGTAACATTTTATCATGGACATAATAAATTATAATTGAAAACAATGGTATATGAATCCTAGTAACACAATGTTAAACCAAAACACGAGCCCATAGTGGTTAGCTGTTTATATAAAATTCAAAAATATATCAAAGTAAAGAATATACTAAATGTGAATGATACAACTAAAATAAAGAAATAAATGTGACTGAACATGATCTAGTTCTTGGGTTAGGCAGTGGGTTCAAAGGAATTCATCAAATCATTAATATATTTTAAAAATGCAATGAAAGTAAAATAAAATTTATAATGATTCAATGATGTTTTGTCATAAACTATAGATTGTGACAAATCCAATTCTGTGCAACTGAGGAAACAAGAAATACTTTCTACTAAAAAAAAAGTGTTAGGGGCATAGCACATTAAGCATCTGCCTGCGATCTGGCATCCCATATGAGCACCAGTTCGAGATCCAGCTGCCCCACTTCCAATCCAGCTCCTTGATAATGCACCTGGGAAAGGAGCAGGGGACAACCCAGGTGCTTGGGCCCCTGCCACTCATATGAGACCTGGAAGAGGCTCCAAGCTCCTGGCTTCAGCCTGGCCCAGCCCCTGTCATTGCAGCCATTTGAGGAATGAATCAGCTGATTGAAGACCTCCATCCCTCTGTCTCTCCTTCTCTATAACTCTATATTTCAATTAAATAAAAAAATAAATCTTTAAAAAAAGTTAACATGTCTTCCTGAAGCTATACTGTCAATTGCTTTTTACACTTCATGACTGCTAACCAAATATGAGAGAGAATAAGTTAGGAAATATCAGTATTTAAAAGGTTCATTATCTAGTCAATTTTCATTTAAGTACATTTTATCTAGTGATGTGCTGGAGACAACTCATAACAGCTCATGAGGGCTAAATGTACACATCTCTTCCCAGTGATTTCACACCAGAAACTTGAAGTCAGGCACGATGAGAGCATTTTTATCATGGAAATTTGCAAGTGCTATAAATCAAGGCTTCTGCCACCCTCATTCCCAGAGAATTATTTATCAGAAAACTTCTATTTTTACTGAAGTATAACTTTCATAGAGAAAAAAATCCACAAGTACATAATTAGTTCTAACAAACTGAATAGACCAGAGTAACCATTATTTAGAAAAACACAGACCATTACTAAACCCCAGAGGTCCTTCTCAAGCTCCTCCCAGGAAACTGATTTTCAGATAGGTGATTTACTCAAAGTCACAGAGATAGAAGCCTCAGAATCAGGACTTGTTTATAATTCTAATTATAAATTTCTTTTATCAACATCATATTCATGTCCCAGTTCTCCACCTTATTTGGATTTCTAGAAAACAGGACATTTGAACTAGCAGCTTTGTCTGAAGCATGTATTATAAAGTGGTAATTTGGGGCTGGGCAGAGATGTCTTCAGTATATTACACACATTCCCTTCGAGAATCTATAGAAGGTAAGAGAGAGAAAATAAGGCATATCTATTGTTCATAAAAATGTTGAAGGGCCCCTCTTAAGAGCTTTATAATAGTTAAAATAATAATTATTTGGATCAAGGCCAGAATAAACTTTCTACATTAGAAGTGTAAAATAAACAAAGATCCTCTGTAACTCATGGAAAGATCTCTTAAAGTAAGTGCATAAATTTCACTCATCAATGCTGGTGTGTTGCTGAAAATTAACACTGTTTAATGTTTCTCTATTTAAGCAACATGAGGCAATTAATTGAGGTTTTGTTCATTATTAAACAATCTGTTATTGGTAAAGCACATATTTCAAATTAACATTGATTGGTTCTTCAGACTCTGGCACACATAGTATATAACAGAAATGAGTGATGGATTTCTACAAATCACTTGGCAGGTTCAAAGGATATAGAGGGGGAAGTATTCATTCAGGATGTTTAATTCTGAAACATGGAAAGAGCAACGCACAAGTAAGCTGCTATATGTAAGAGCACAATGCTAGGCATATAGGTGACATTCACTCATTCATTATTTGGCAGACTCTTATGTATGTGACAAAGGTTAGTAGATAATCTTGAAGAATGGATATTTCAATGACTTTATATTTAATTTTGAAGTACATTAAATATTTTCCCTTTCATCTTCTTGTATATTTTATTAAAACAGTTTACATCCCCTTAGTGAAAGTAAAATAGTTTATATCCCCTTAGTGAGGTACCACTCCCTAAGTAGGGCAATCACCAAGGGAATACTATTTCAAATATAAAAGTTGTTGAAAGTGATCTAAAAGTAAAAAAGTTGTCTGGTAATCATAATAATAACATGACAAATCATAAGAAATTCTTGAGTTCAGAGATAATATTGGCCAAGTTAATTACAAAATATATGGCTTTGCTTTCTGGTCAGAAGAACTCTCAAGTTGTTTTAACTACATGGTGTAACCTTGTTGTCAGTAGCATAAAGATGCAAAGATAAAAAAGTAAATCACTTACAGAACTCTAACCATATTAAATTACTGAGATCTTGCTAACTGATTTAATGGAAGAATATCATAATTCAGTTAAATATCATGTTCTCTATGAAGAGTCATGGTAGACATCTGATTGGAGAACCAGCACTGACTATGCTTACTGTGAAGCATGTAACTCACCACGTCTCATCTTACACACTGGCTGCTGGAAAGGTGGGAGTCCAAATTGTGGCTCATCTCTAATAAGTAGAACATGCACTACTGATACCTTCATTTTAGCTTTCTTTCACCTTAAACAGACTCCATAGTCAAGTTTCCTAGATTCAAATTTTGGTTTCTTTACTAACAGCTGCATAATGTTGGACAAAAGACTTAATTAATTATATTCTCCCATTTATAAACTTTTAAAAAGCACCTTATTCATAGGAATGCAGTGAGATTAAACTTGTTAATATTCATATAATGCTTAGTTAATTACCTGGAAAGCAATAAAAACTAAATATGTATTGTCATTTTTATTATTTATCATGCTTCAACATTTATATTTATGAGTACTTCCTTAAATCTGACAAGAATATTTGATTATAATATCTTGAATTTAAATGTTTTTTAATTTTCATGCTCGCTATACTCATACATACCCAATCACCAGTGTCTCAGAAAAATATGAAAACATTTTGATATGCACATTATTAATACACAACATTTTTGTTAATTTGTATTTTTACTACATTAATTCATACTAAAAGATACCCAGAAGTAACACATATAATATAAAATAGAAAGGACTTCTAAGGATAATAAATCATTTGAGGATATTTCTTCTCTTTAAATATTCTGCAGGGGACTAAGTCTGAAGCACTTTCAAGACAAACAGTGAGTATGAATGATAGACTGAATACATGAGGACAATGACCAGACTATATTTAGAAACAGAACTCCAACCACAATCTACAGAAAGCAGTCCAAGGAGCTACATAGTAATCTGCGTAAAACTGTCCCCAAATGGCCAGTACTTGATTAATAACAGATTTCATAATTTGTGCCCACTTCCAACTTAGGAACAAAGACAGCCAAATATGTACCCCAAACATTTGCGATGCCCTATTTCTACTCAGACCACCTCTAGCTTTCCCATGCAAACATTAGGTAGAGTCTTTTCTTTTTTCCTCTATAAAAGGAAGTTTTTAAAAGATTTATTTATTTATTTAAAAGGCAGGCCATTAGAGAGAGGATAGGGAGAGGGAAAGGGAGATTTTTCATCTTCTGGTTCACTATCTCAAATGGCTGCAACAGTTATCTTTGGGCCAAGCTAAAGCTAGAAGCCAGGAACTCCATGTGAGTCTCCTACATTGAAGGCAGTAGCCCAACTACTTGGAACATTATCTGCTGCCTTCCCAGGAACATTAGCAGGAAGTTGAATCAGAAGCAGAGCAGCCAAGATTTGTACCTGCACTCCAATATGGGACCAGCATAAGCAGCTGCTTAACCCATTGCATCACAACACCTTCCTTTATATAAAGATCTACTACAAGTCATGGTGACTGACTCATTAGTTACAGCAAATTCTGAATAAATAGCCTGTGCTTATTTTCATTTGAGTGGTCTTTTTTAATTTCCATGACAGGACATTCTCCTACAAGAGAACTCAAAAGAAATTGTTACCAAAGGATAACAATTCAGTAACAATCAGATAACATCATTTTCAGAAGCAAAGCCAAAGGAGGAATGAGTTCATTGTGTCTGACAAGGCTTTGTTGTTTGTTTCTTTCAGAAAAAGGAATAAACATCCTATCATCTAATAAAAGAGATTTAAAGTATTCTGAAATGCAACTAATGAAAACTACTGGTATAACAGGCATATTAAAAAAAAAAAAAAAAAAAAAGCCAGAGCCGCCATAGCTCACTAGGCTAATCCTCCACCCTGCTGCACCAGCACACCAGATTCTAGTCCCTGTCAGGGCGCCGGATTCTGTCCCGGTTGCTCCCCTGCAGTCCAGCTCTCTGCTATGGCCCGGGAGTGCAGTGGAGGATGGCCCAAGTGCTTGGGCCCTGCACCCGCATGGGAGACCAGGAGAAGCACCTGGCTTCGGATCAGCGTGGTGCGCTGGCCACAGTGCCAGCCACAGCGGCCACTGAGGAGTGAACCAACAGAAAAAAGGAAGACCTTTCTCTCTGTCTCTCTCACTATCCACTCTGCCTGTCAAAAAAAAAAAAAAAAAAAAAAAGGGCATGTAAAAGGAAAATAATGGACAAATGAGGAGTCACCTCCACCCAACGCTGCTGTGCTAGTCATCAGAATGACATGCTAAGTTTTCAGTGAAAGGATTTCTGATGTTAAGACAACTAGAAAGCCAAATTGTTAAGTCTGTGATTTCTGCATGTACTAAAATAAGTCTGTATGATATCAATGAAATGTATATTTTTATGTTCTTTCCTATATGGAGTGTTAGAATACTTATTTGCATTCATTCATAATGCATTAAGAGTGAGTATGATAGCTGGATTAAATTCAACCCACAATATGGTAAAAGTGAGAAGACTGAACCAAGTTGTATGACTGATGACAAGAGAATGAATGTACAATTCAAACCACAGTGCTCACTCTGTGGAAGACACTGTGCTAGACAACTGTATAAAATACCTTACCATCCCTATTTGACGTATGGGAAAAGAGGTTCAGAGATGAAATGTTAAATAAACCTGACTTGTTCCTAGTTAGTTAATTGTGGAACCAGGGTTCAATCCTAAATTTATCTGATTCCAAGACCTTTGCTCAGAACCAATATGTTTAATTACCTCTCTAGAGGTGGTCATCAACATCAGGAAACATGAAATTTCATATTAAAAACAAAAGATCAACACAGAAAAGAACTGAAGGGTTGGTCATTCTCAATTATCAGATAATGTTTCAAACAAGGTAACTGATGACAGAGAAATGACATGACCTATTTAGATAGTACCTGCAGTGAAATTCAATGCTTGTAACCAAATATTAAATAAGTTAATTTCTTTCTTACTTAGATATTAAGTAGTCACTTCAAAACAAAGACTGTTCTTTGGGAAATAACTCCAAAATCAGTTAAGTTAAAAACTTGGAAAGATGGGGTGGGCATTTGATATAGTGATTAAAATGTTGCTTGGAATGGCCACATCACGTTTCAAAGTAACTGGGTTCACGTCCCAGCTCAGCTCTCAATCTGATTCCAGCTTCTGGCTGTGCACATCTTAAGAGGCAGCAAGCAATGGCTCAGATAGCTGGGTCTCTGTCAGCCACACAGGAGACCCAGATTCAGTTCCAGGCTCCAGGAGTTGGTCTACTCAAACTCCAGCCATTGGAAGCATTTGAAGAGCAATCCAGCACATTGGAGGTTTCTATGTTTGTTTCTCAGCCTTTCAAAAGGACAAAAATGAAAGATACTTGGAAGAAATTCAACAATAGAAAGATGATTAAAGAAATTACTGTACAATATAAAACAGAATATTTGTTGCCACTTAAAATAATTATTTTGTCACAAACCTGGAAAAGCTGCCATGAAGACGTATTAAGTGTGAGTGAGCACAGAGGGGAATGGGCAATACAGGTGCTAAGACCGTGTAACACTATGCCATGAAAAACATCTACTTGCATAAATATGTACAAATGTGTACATTACATAATATGTACAGCACACATACTACACATATACATTGGTTTCTATGTGTATACATAGAAATTTATGTGTAAATACTCCTGAAGTGTTAGGAATAATTGTTTTCTGCTACTAAGATTATCAGGGGTTTTGATTCTTTTCACAGTGTTTATATTTTTTATAATTAGTGCATTAGTACTCTTATAATCAAAATAATAAAACAGAAAGCTATTTAAAAAAAAAACTATGTTAAAGATGATGTAATAGGCCGGCGCCACGGCTCAATAGGCTAATCCTTCACCTGCGACACCAGCACACCAGATTCTAGTCCCGGTCGGGGCGCCAGATTCTGTCCCAGTCGCTCCTCTTCCTGTCCAGCTCTCTGCTATGGCCTGGGAGTGCAGAGGAGGATGGCCCAAGTGCTTGGGCCCTGCACCTGTATGGGGGGACCAGGAGAAGCACATGGCTCCTGGCTTCGGATCAGCGCAGTGTGCCGGCCGTAGTGCGCTGGCTGCAGTGGCCATTGAGGGGTGAACCAACGGAAAAGGAAGACCTTTCTCTCTGTCTCTCTGTCTCACTGTCCACTACGCCTGACCAAAAAAAAAAAAAAAAAAAAAAAAAGACATACTAGGACTAGGTCTTTGAGTAACCTTGGGGAATAGATCCAGAGCTAAATTGCATGAGTTAAAGTAATCAATGTGGATACTTGAATAGGCTAGTCTCCCTAGACCAAGAAAATACCTCTAAATCAGAACAGGCTTAGAGAGAAGCATTCTTCACCTCTAGATACTGATTTTTTTGCCAACAACCACCCAAGGTGAGTCCTCTCTCTCCAACTCTTTTTGTTTACTATCATTCTCCCACAGAACCCCTTCCAACACCCTGTTGGAATCCCATAGTTACTAAGTCTTTCTCAGCCTCTTCACAGATCTGCAGATACCTCCTTGCCTTGCCTGAAATCCTTTTTCCCCAGTACATAACTTCCAAAGCCCTCTCCTGAAATTCTACTCCTCCACAGCACACTCCTCACAGGGAAAGGTGGTGTTGGTTTTCTCAACCCTCCTTACAATTCCTCTTTCAGATTATTGCTTTTAGACTTCTAAGTAAAACAAACATACAAACAAGCCCCTCCATTAACATCCATGTGGCTACAAAAAACTTCTTCAACCCATTGCTGTCCTTTTCTCTGCCATACTTAAAAAATATCCTCTTTACTTACAAATTCAAATAGACTACTGTCTGACAAACAGTGTCTAAGTTTACATCTCTTCTTTCATTATTTTATCTCTTACTGGTGGTGTTCCTCAAGTTTTACTTACAACTCTTCTCATTTTCAACATCACAGACTCCCTGTCCATGAACGACTCACCAGTTATTACGTCTAATCAGTTATTACCTAAAAGAAGATATTAGTCAAACTATATCTCAGCCCAAAAATATCACCTAAATGCTAAACATATGCAACACACACACATACACACACACACAAAATGAGTCTTCAAAAAGCTCATGGAAAAGGAATATTATGAAAACAAAACCACATATAGATTTCAAAAGATGTTTGCACCAAAATAAAGTTATATTTTATTCTATTTTCCATGAACTGTTTGAATAACCTCACATATAATTACTCATTGAATATATCTACCTATACCCACATCCTGCAAGCATGTAAGTCTCAAAATGTCTACCTACTCCTCACTTTACTCCCCTTCTAAACTTGGTCCTTCACCTGCATTTTTGATCCAAATGTATAACATCCCCAACTCATACCTCAAAAACACCCTGATCCTTCTATCTACCATCACATCCAATAGTTATCAAGTTCTTTTGGGACTCAGTGTACCTGTAATTTATTCCTCAGTATCATACTATTGCTTTACTCTTTCAACCTCTTTCACCACAATTTCTATAACATCATAATTGCTCTTACTTCTGCTAGACTGACTTCAAAAGTATAACCTGATCCGGTGACTCTTAATCTTATTTTAAATTTCCTAGGAAGGCATAAAATAGTCTCTTAGTTCTGGCCCCTATCCACTCTTCCACCTTGATTCCCAGCCATCTGTCTCCATATTCATCCTTCTAACAACATTACAAGAAAACGTGGTTAATCATTGACTAGGCAATGGACTCTCATTTTCTCTTCTCTTCTTCACCTATACAATCAAGCCCTAACTGCCCCACAAGATTTCATGCAAGGATCCTCAGGAGGTAACCCCATATGGTCCTCTGTCTTTCCCATCCATGCAGAGTCTCCTTATCCTCCAACCTGCTATTGTGTTACTGAGCAAGCTGTGACGACATCACTACATTTACCTCTTTCTCAACTATAACATTGTGAACTCCTAGAAGGCAAGCCAATGTCTTTACTTCCCTAGCACTCAGCACAGAGTTTCTTGAATCTAGGTGGTGTTCAGAAACTACTTAATAAATTAAATATTCTAAGAATTTTGAGGCTTTATTCAATGTCAAAGTTTTTCTACTTTTTAGATGACTGTATTCTTTAAAAAATATGATTCATAATTTGCCCCATAGGTGATTAATTTTTAAGTGTTTTCAAAAATTTAGTTCAAACAACTGTGATCTTTCTCTAGAAATATGGAGAACATGATTTATTCAAAGGAAAAATGTAGTAAGGTACAATTGGAGCTGACTTCTGTGAGCATGGGCTCTTTCCCTAAAGATCAAGTTATCAGCTACCATTTCAAATGCCTCAGATGTACTAAGCAAATGACTTTACAAGGTCCCTTATGAACATGTGATCTGGAAAATTACATTTAATTATTAATGACTGAAGAAAATCTTAAGAATTAAAATTTTCTTTACTGATTCTATATATTTTCTTAGGCACTGCTGCTTATGTAATTTGAAGTTTGCTATACTCTACAAGTTAGCTAGGTCCATTTGGCATATAATGTCCAAAGGAAAAAAATTATATATAAAGAATAGATAATCTTAAAGAGAAAACAGGCACTTTTATATATATAGCTTGCTTTATGACTGTGTCATAAAATTCAGCATTGTTTATAAGTCCATTTACAAAGTCATTTTTTTTCAGGGTCAACTCTCCTAAATGCTTTTTTTTTTTTTTTTTTTTTTTAATGTTACCATAACACATCATTATAAAAAGCATGTCGTGGGGCTGGCATTGTGGCACAGAAATCTAAGCTGCTGCTTGCAACACTGGCATCCAATACTGAAGTACAGGTTTGAGTCCTGGCTACTTGGCTTGTGCTTCAGCTTCCTTGTAGTTCAACTGGAAAGAAAGCAAAAGATGGCCTTGGGACTTGCGTCCCTACCCACCCATCCTGGGAGAACAGGATGGGATTCCTTGCTTCTGGCTTTGACCTGGCCCAGTCCTGGCTTTTGCAGCCACTGGGGGAGTGAACCAGCAAATAAATATTTCTATCTCCCTGTCTCTCTCTATGCCTTGAAATAAGTAAATATTTTTTTAAAGCATGTTGCACAATGCTGGAGGTTTTCTGATATTTCCAACAATGGAATTCTTTTTTTGTTATTAAAACAGTAGGAGAAATAAATAATTCTAATTTGAAAAGTTATAGATTGTCAAAAATAATGCACTAATATGATTTTGCCTGTATGGCATAAGATAAAGATCCAATCTCATTATTCTGCCTAAGGATCAAGTTTCCTCAATATCATTTATCGAAGAACCATTACTTCCCCATTGTATATTTTAATGCCTTTGTTGAAAACTCATTTGGCTGTAAATGTATGGGTTTATTTCTGGGCTCCCTGTTCTACTCCACTGGTCTACATGTCTGTGTTTTTTACAAGCACCAACTTGCTTTAGCTACTATATTTTGTAGTATGTTTTTGAAGCCAGATAGTGTAATACCTCCAGCTTTGTTCCTTTTGCTAAAGATCCTTTTGATTATCTGGTGTTTTTTTGTAGTTCTATATGAAATTTAGGAATTTTTACTTTGTTAGAATATCATTGGCATTTTGGTAGGATTGTGTTGAATCTGCAGATTGCTTTGGGTGTATGTACATTTAAAAATTTTTTTATCTTGCAGCATTACCAAATTTGCTCATTAGTTTTAATTTTTTTGGTGAAATCTTTAGAGTTTTATATGTATATACATTATCATCAAATAGGAACAATTTAACTTTTTCTGTTTGATCTGGATACCTTTGATTTCTTCCTCTTCCTTTATTGCTCTGGCTAGGGTCTCTACTTTTATATTTAATAGTTGGCAGGCATAGCTCTATATTTAATACTTAGTGAGCATCCTTTTGTTGTTTGGGATCTTAGTGTAGAGTGTTCCAGTTTTTCTCTATTGAATATGGTGTTAACTCTGGGGTTGCCATATATGGCCTTTATTGGATTGGAGGTACAATCTCTGCACCTAATATGTTGAGAGTTTTTAAACATGGAAGCATATTGCATTTTTTAAAATGTTTTTTCTGCATCTACTGAAATGATATCATTTTTTGCCCTTCATTGTGTTTACACAATGTGTCACATTCATTGATTTTCATATGTTGAACCATCTTGCATTCCAGAGATAAATCTCACTTGAACATGGTGAATGAACTTTTTTTCTTTTTCTTATTATTTATTTAAGAGACAGAGAGGAGAGCTTCCATCACTGGTTCACTGCCCAGATGCCCATAACAGCAAGTGTTGGACTGGCCAAACCCAGGATCCAGGAATTCAATCTAGGCCTCCCACATAGAGAAGCCCAATTACTTGAGTCATCACTGGGTCTGCATTAGCAAGAAGCTAGAGTCAGGAGCAATAGATAGACATTGAACCTAGGCATTCAAATATGGGACATGAGTATCTTAGTCAGAATTATCTTTTTAATGTGTTATTTAATTCAGTTTTCCAGTAATATGTGGAAGACTTCTGAATCTATGTCCATCAAGAAGATTGGCTACTAATATTCTTTTTGTGGAATGTGTTTCTGGCTTTGGCATCAAGCTGATGGTGGCCTTATAAAATGAGTGTAGAATTCCCTCTTTAGTTGTATGGAAGAATTTGAGAAGAATTAATATTAGTTCTTTTTAAGTGAGTGATAGAATTTAGCAAAGAGCCTATCCCGACCCATTTATTATTGATTTAACATCCTTACTCATCACTGATCTATTCAGAATTTTTATTTCTTTATGATTAAGTCCTGGTAAGTATATAAGTGTATGCATCAAAGGATTTTTCATTTTTCTAGGTTACCCAATTTGTTGGCAAATGATTTTTCTTTTTTAAGATTTACTTATCTATTTGAAAGGTAGAGTGGGGGGGGAGGAGAGAAAAAGAGAGAAAAAGAGAGAAAGAGAGAGAAAGAGAGAGCACTTCCTTCAGTGGTTTACTCCCCAAAAGGCTGTAGTAGCTGGGCTGGTCCAGGCCCAAGCTAGGAGCCCATCTTGGTGGCAGAGGCCCAAGTACTTGTGTCTCCCCTGGTGCATCAGCAGGAAACTGGACTGGCAGCACAGCAGCTGGCACACAAGCTGGTGCTGCAATATGGGATGCTGATATCTTAGGTGGCGGTTCAACCTACTGTGCCACAATGCTAGCCTTGGCATGTGATTGTTCTTAGGAGTGTCTTCTAATTCTTTCTATTTCTAAAAATGTTTTAAAAGATTTATTTAGAAAGAGCTACAGAGAGAGAGGGAGAGACAGAATGAGAGATATTCCATCCAACCGTTCACTCCCAAGATGGCCGCAACAGCCAATGCCAGGCCAGGCTGAAACCAGGGGTCAGGAGCTTCTTCCGGTCTCCCAGATGGATGACAGGGCCCAAACACTTGGGCCATCCTCTTCTGCTTTTTCCAGGCCACTAGCAGGGAGCTGGATCAGAAGTGGAGCAGCCAGGATACTAACTGGATTCCACATGGGACACAGGTGTTGCAGGCACTGGTTTCACCTGCTAAACCACGAGGCTGGTTAAATCTTAAATCTTTCTATTTTTGGTCTTTCAATTGCAATGTCTCTTTTTCATTTCCAATTTCATTTGTTAATTTTCTTTCTTCCTTAATCTAATAATTGTCTATTTGCTTCTGTTTTCAAACTTATTGTTATTTTTTCTATTGTTTTTTAGTCTATTGCATTTATTTCTGCTCTAATATTTACTGTTTTCTTCCTTCTATTATCTTTGGGTTTAGTTTGTCCTTATTTTTCTAGTTCCTTAAAAAGCAATATGAGGTTCTTTGAGATCTTTGTTCTTTTCTGATGGAAGCCTTTCTTGCTACACACTTCCTTCCTACAATTGCTTTTGCCATATCCCAGTAGTTTTTTTTTATGTCATTTTTTTTTTACTTTTATTTAATAAATATAAATTTCAAAGTACAGCTTATGGATTACAATGGCTTCCCCCCATAACGTCCCTCCCACACGCAACCCTCCCCTCTCCCACTCCCTCTCCCCTTCCATTCACATCAAGATTCATTTTCTATTCTCTTTATATACAGAAGATCAGTTTAGCATACATTAAGTAAAGATTTCAACAGTTTGCTCCCACACAGAAACATAAAGTGAAAAATACTGTTTGAGTACTAGTTATAGCATTAAATCTCAATGCACAGCACACTAAGGACAGAGATCCTACATGAGGAGTAAGTGCACAGTGACTCCTGTTGTTGACTTAACAATTTGACACTCTTGGCCGGCGCCGCGGCTCACTAGGATAATCCTCCACCTTTCGGCGCTGGCACACCGGGTTCTAGTCCCGGTCGGGGCGCCGGATTCTGTCCCGGTTGCCCCTCTTCCAGGCCAGCTCTCTGCTGTGGCCCAGGAGTGCAGTGGAGGATGGCCCAAGTCCTTGGGCCCTCCATCTGCGTGGGAGACCAGGAGAAGCACCTGGCTCCTGCCATCAGATCAGTGCGCGCGGCGGCCATTGGAGGGTGAACCAACGGCAAAGGAAGACCTTTCTCTCTGTCTCTCTCTCACTGTCAACTCTGCCTGTCAAAAAAAAAAAAAAAATTGACACTCTTGTTTACGGCATCAGTAATCACCCTAGGCTCTTGTCATGAGCTGCCAAGGCTATGGAAGCCCCCTGAGTTCAACGACTCTGATCATATTTAGACAAGGCCATGGTCAAAGTGGAAGTTCTCTCCTCTCTTCAGAGAAAGGTACCTCCATCTTTGATGACCCGTACTTTCCACTGGGATCTCATTCGCGGAGATCTTTCATTTAGGGTTTTTTTTTTCCCCCCAGAGTGTCTTGGCTTTCCATGCCTGAAATACTCTCATGGGCTTTTCAGCTGGATCCGAATGCCTTAAGGGCCGATTCTGAGGTCAGAGTGCTGTTTAGGACATCTGCCATTCTATGGGTCTGCTGTGTATCTCACTTCCCATGTTGGATCATTCTCTCCCTTTTTTATTCTATCAGCTAGTATTTGCAGACACTATTCCTGTTTATGTGATCCCTTTAGTTCTTAGTCCTATCATTATGATCAACTGTGAACAGAAATTGATCACTGGGACTAGTGAGATGGCATTGGCACATGCCACCTTGATGGGATTGAATTGGAATCCCCTGGTATGTTTCTAACTCTACCGTTTGAGGTAAGTCAGCTTGAGCATGTCCCAAATTGCACATCTCTTCCCTCTCTTATTTCCACTCTTATATTTAACAGTGATCACTTTTCAGTTAAGTTTCAGCACTTAATAATAATTGTGTATTGATTACAGTATTCAACCAAAAGTATTAAGTAGAACAAACAAAAAAAATACTAAGAGGGATAACATATTAAGTTGTTCATCAACAGTCAGGGCGAGGGCTGATCAAGTCACCATTTCTCATAGTGTTTATTTCACTTTAACAGGTTTTCTTTTTGGTGCTCAGTTAGTTGTCACCTATCAGGGAGAACATCTGGTATTTGTCCCTTTGGGACTGGCTTATTTCACTCAGCATAATGTTTTCCAAATTCCAGTAGGTTTTTTTTAAAAAAATATTTATTTATTTATTTGAAAGGCAGAGTTACAGAGAGGCAGAGGCAGAGGCAGAGAGAGACAGAGAGACAGAGAGAGAGAGAGGTTTTCCATCCAATGGTTCACTCCCTAGATGGCTGCAATGGCTGGAGCTACGTAGATCTGAAGCTAGGAGCCAAGGGCTTCTCTACGCAGGTGTAGGGACCCAAGGACTTGGGCCATCTTCCACTGCTTACCCAGGCCATAGCAGAGAGCTGGATGGGAAGTGGAGTAGCCAGGACTCAAACCGGCGCCATATGGGATGCCAGTATGGCAGGTGGCAGCTTTACCCACTATGTCACCATGTCGGTCACCATGTTGATATATTGTTCTCCCATTTTCATTTGTCTTAAGAAAATACTTAGTTTCCCCTTTTAACTTCTTCATTGACTCAGGTGTTTGGGAGCTAGTTGTTTAAATTTCATGTGCCTGTGAACTTTCCAAAGTTCATCTTGTTATTGCTATCCTATTTCATATTACTGCAGCCAGAAAAAATTCTTGATATGAGGTCAGTCTTCTTAAATTATTTTTAAGAGTTGTTCTGTGGCCTAACAAGTGACCTATGCTGGAGAATGTCCCAGCTACAGTTGAGAAGAATATATATTCTGCAGCTGATGGATGGGATGTTCTATAGGTATGTTAGGTCCATTTATTCTAGTGTGCACTTTAACTCTGCCGTTTATTGATTTTATTTCTTTCTAAAAAAAATCTGTGCATTGCTGGATTTAGGTTGATAAAATCCTTTATTGTTATTAAAGCCTGTATTTTCCTTCAGATATATTACTATTTACATATTTAGGAATTCTGTTGGAGGTTCATATACATTTAGAATTATTATATCCTCTTGTTAAATGGATTCATTTTGATTACACAAGGATACTTCTAAAAGCCCAAGGGAAAGTAGAATTAAAAGGTAAGTCTATTCTGGTGCAAAATATTTTGAAATTCATGTACAGCTTTCCCATAGCGCAGATTTTCCATGAACTTTTTGAAAGATTTCATATAATGACCTTAGTCTCTCCTTACAGTTTCTGACTTACAATTATTTTATCTGACACAACTGCATAACTATTCACTTCCAGTTTCCACTTGTATGAAATATATTTTTTCATCCCTTCACTTTTATTCTATGTGTAACCTTACAGGTGAAGTGAGTCTCTGGCAAGCAGCATATATTTGGGTCTTGCTTTTGAATTCTTTATCATGTAACTCCTACACTCCATTTCTGGAACATTAGTTTGGGGAATCTAATTTTGTTCTATGCTTATGTCATGTCTACCTGATGGTTTTGATCCTGCCGCCATGGGTTCATGTCTGAACATTTGAGTAATAGTGCTTACTTCACTTTTCACATGGAAATCCACGAGGCAGGTATGGCACTGGGGCAGGACAAAAGCCCAGAACAAATGTGGCCAGTGTGGTGGTAGGTTGCACCAGAAACTACACTGAGGATTTCCCAGAGGCCTGGGCCATTGAAATTGGCCTATTGGAGCTACAGGCCAGAGATTGAGTCTGACATTTTAACCTGACACCTGGAGTTGTATGGTCCTTCCCGTTGCTTCAGTCAGTCTAGAGGCACAATCCACAGATACCAGCATGGAAAATGGGGCTGGTTCTGTTTCACTGAGGAAGGGCAAGTGCTAAGTGGTTCAAGGTAACATTGTGTGTTCATTTTCCTGTATCTCCCCAAAGCAAGATGGTATCTCTTTCTGCTTTGGTAATGCCATCAATATATAATGGTCCTTCACACCCTCTTCAATGAACCTATTCTTTTTGTTCTTAACAAAATTTTATTTTATTTAATTGAAAGGCAGAGAGAGAGAGAGAGAGAGAGAGAGAGAGAGAGAAAGAGAAAGAGAAAGAGAAAGAGAAAGAGAAAGAGAAAGAGAAAGAGAAAGAGAAAGAGAAAGAGAAAGAGAAAGAGAAAGAGAAAGAGAAAGAGAAAGAGAAAGAGATCTTCACCTCCTGATTCAGGCACTCCACCTGGATCTCCTATGTGGGTTAAAGGGACACAAGTACTTGGGCCATATTTTGCTGCTTTTCCAGGCCCATTGGCAGGGAGTTGAATCAGAAGCTAAGCAGCTGGAAGTCAAACAGGCCCTTCAATATAGGATGCTGGCATGACAGGCAGTGGATTAACCCACTGCACCATAACACCCCCCAACCCTAATTCATCTACTCTTTATATTGTGCTATAAATGGGTACCTGATCTCTCACCTGTTTTCTGTGTCTCTTGTGAAGGTACTGTTTATTATTTATTTATAAGACAGAGAGAGACATACAGAAAGTGATGTTTTCCATTTGCTGATTACTTCCACATGCCCACAACAGCTGGGGCTGAGCCAGGCCAAAGCCAGGAGCTGGAAACTCAATCCAGGCTTCCCATGTGGTGGCAAGGAAGGAAGGACTTGAGTCATCACCTGCTTCCTCCAGGAAATACATCAGAAGGAAGCTGGAATTGGAAGTGGAACCAGGACTAAAACTCTGGCACTCAAATATGGGATGTGGGCAACTCAAACAGCCACTAATCAAGGGCTGACAGTTGCTCAAATTCAAGTTTCTGTGGGGGGTTGAGGGAAAGTTTTTTGGAGAGTTCTACTCCACCGTCTTTCTCCACTGCTGTCTTCTAACATTTTTAAATGATCTTTTGCTATATAAGATAAGCCTTGGACTGTCAATAATATGTACCTATTTATTTACTTTGATACTGAACCAAAGTTATATAATTTGAGAAATCTTTATAATTCATAAGCTTTAGGTTAGATCCTGTTGCTTCTAAAATTTCAAAAATATTCTTTCCTTTTGCCTTAAAATAGTGTAATCATCTTAATATCTGTTCAAGTCTAGAGTCTCTTCCAAGTATGTTCAAAATGACTTCCAATGACAGAGTTAGGGATATGTGAAGGGAGATTAATTAGATATATAACACTCTCAATCCTGTTTAATTGCATTTCCTATTTGTCTCTCATCAATTATGAAGGCAGAAAAGTCTCATAATAGGCCATCTGCAAGTGAGAGAACAACTAAAGCCAGCAGCAGAGCACAGAACTTAGAATAAAAACATCTGTAGTCGAACTCTGTCTGAGGCTGAAGACCTAACAGTCAAAGGATACAGGTGCCAGTGACAGAGTCCAAAGATCAGGAAACTTCGAGTTCTGACATCCACCAGTAGGAGAACAGCAACTCCAGAAATAAGAGAGCCAAACCATGCTTTCTTTGGATCTCATCAATATTTTAGAATGTTCTAGCATCCTTCTCCCTTCATCCCTTTTTTTTTTTTTTTTGACAGGCAGAGTGGACAGTGAGAGAGAGAGAGAGAGAGAGAGAGAGAGAAAGGTCTTCCTTTGCCGTTGGTTCACCCTCCAATGGCCGCCACGGCCGGCGCGCTGCGGCCGGCGCACTGCGCTGATCCGATGGCAGGAGCCAGGAGCCAGGTGCTTTTCCTGGTCTCCCATGGGGTGCAGGGCCCAAGCACCTGGGCCATCCTCCACTGCACTCCCTGGCCACAGCAGAGAGCTGGCCTGGAAGAGGGGCAACCGGGACAGAATCCGGCGCCCCGACCGGGACTAGAACCCGGTGTGCCGGCGCCGCTAGGCGGAGGATTAGCCTAGTGAGCCGCGGCGCCGGCCTTCATCCCTCTCTTAACATCAACACTGACAGTAAAAAAGATGTATAATCCCCATCATTATTCATTTACTTTTTCCAAATCTTGGTGTGTGTGTGTGTATAACATGTCTCCTTCCCCTAGTATAAGGAATATTTTTACCTATCTTCTAAGTGCAAGAAACATGAGTTTCTACAGCTATCATTATGTTTTATCTCATTGTTTATGGCAAAAAGTTCAAGTCTAACTCCTCCAGGATTTTATCCTGGGATTTTCTCAAAATGTTTCCTGTATCAAAAATCTTAGTTCTTACAAATCAACAGAGTTTGCTTTCAAGAGTATTATTTCCATAGAGAATTAAAAACATCAATATCAATAAGAAAAATTAAACAGTTAAATAAAACACTAGAAACTCTATTGACTTTTTTTTTATGAGCCATGTTTATCTATTACTTATGGGCAATGCATGTGTAGACAATTGATGGCTAAGGGGCGAGCATTTGGCATAGTGGTTAAGATGCCTCATCCAATACTAGGGTTCCCGGGCTCCAGACCTGTCTCCAAGGTCCTGATTCCAGCTTCCTGCTGATGCAGACCATAGGAAGCAGCAGTGATGGCTCAAGTAATTGAGTCACGGTCACCCACAAAGGAGACCTGGATTTAAGTTCCTAGATCCTGGCTCTCAGTTTTGGCCATAGTCAAGGGTATTTTTAGGCATGTGGGGAGTGAAACAGCAGAGAGGATGTGTATATGGATATGTGTGTGTGTGTACACAGAGAGACACAAAGACATATATATGTGTGTGTGTGTGTGTGGGGGGGGTGTTTCCATGTATATATGCCTGATCCTGAAACAAAAAAATAAAAAGAAACAAGAGAATAGCCACCTAAATAGTGGAGGAAAAACAATGGGGAAAGAGGAGGGGAGGATCTTTTGATAGCTTATAAGATTATCTCTTAACTAAAAGACTTTCGCACTTCTTAAATTATATAACTTATACCTGTAGCTATAGGAAAGCTAAACTTTACATCTTTAACTCAGAATGTAATATAGTATAGTAAATAGAATGTACTATAGAACTGAAAATTAAGATGAAATTCACTAATTTACCTGAATTATTAAAAAATTATAATGCAACCACTCCTAACTCTTCAACTTTCAAAGGCATAAATTAATGTAATAGTTGCTATTATGTAAGAATCATCATGTGCACACCAAGCACTGCGCTTACACTCCTCACACAGATTTTGTATTAAGGAAGCTTTCAAATGCAAAAAAACAGAATAACTGGTTATGTGGAACTTAAACAAATAGGGATTTATTTTCTCATGTATTAAGAAGTCTGATCTCATAGGCTGCCATTTGGCATCCACAGCTCTAGGCATTGTGTTCTTGTTCAAGACAGGAAGCAAAAGCGTCTGGATCAGCCACATCTGTCCTTTTTACATACACAAAAGCTTTTCCAGGAGGCAATGGAAGATGTCTGCTTATTTCTCATTGTGAATTATGCCACAGAGCCACAGAATTATGCTCGGATACAAGGGAGACCAAAAAAATGAGTAAATCATTTAAGTGTTGTTTGTTTTGGGGAAGGAGCAAGTCCTCTAGAGTTAAGGTGTTCAAGGAAGAAAGAGGCGAGCTGGAAATAGGTGCTGAATTGGGGATCTAACAATGTCTGCCGCAATTGTAGAGCTGCATGTTTATGTTTCTTATCTTAAAAACAAAACCAGGAGACTCTCAAGTACAAACTGAATTTCTATATCCGTAATAGCCTGGTGACAGAGAAACATCAAAATAAATACATAGTAAGTAGCAAGAAGTTCTATGAAGAAAAATAAACTGCACAAGTGAGGAAACAGAGAATTAGGTGTAGCAGGGTTACATCACTGTTTTTAGACAGGAGAATCACATAAGTCTATATAAGGAAGTGACGTTCAAGCTGAGATGGGAGTGAAGGGAGAGACTCGTGGAGATAATCTGAGAGTGCAGCCTTGGAAAAGACCAAAGAATTCTTTGTGTGTTCAAGAGGAGACCAATGTGGGTATAGAAAAGTGACTGAGGGAACAAGGGATCAGTGAGAGGCGTAATACTGGTTAAAAGTTCCGAAGGAAGCTTGTCACCAAATTTCCATTAGGAAGTGAAACTGATGTGTGTGTGTCAGGTACTCCAACACATGTTAACACATTTGACAACCTAGTTTAGAAATGCAGAAATCTGCAGCTCATACTAATATGTTAAGGCTTCACTGACTATCTTATAAACATAGTATGTCTGCATTATTTAGGCACAAGGCCTGCTGGTTCCTGCCATATAGTTGTGCCAGAAATGCTGGACAAGGCAAAATTTATTATATTTATTTTACAGAGGACCTGTTGAAGCCTTCATTATATTGACCTGGATTTTAAGTCACCAAGAAGATTTAGTTTATTGATATAAGCATAATTATTATACTATCAAACACTGCTCAACATTTTGTAGACTTAACAAAAAAGCTGCCAAATATTATAGTTTAATGTATACTAATGATAATGAGGAAGAAAAATAAAAGTATTCCTTTCCACTCAATTCTACTTAGTTCCTGACTTCAGATAGTGAGGAAGAAGAATACATAAGAGAAATGTGTATCTCTTAAATTATGTTCAAATTTGTTTAATTAATGAGTTTAAACATGAGGGTAGTTAGTTGTGTTTGGATTAGCAGTATCATATACAGCCATTGCATCCAGGATTTGAAAAGTTAATGTCTAAAAATGTTTTATTAAATTCAACAAATATTTATAATCTTAACTAGAACTTGTATTTCCCATAAGTGCAGATTTTCTTTCTTTGAAAAAAATTAATTTGCAAAGTAAGCATTTTCAGATAAAGATGCCTGTTTTTTATGATAATAGTTACTTATTCATACTCAGGCAGGTGCATTATAAAATATTCATCATCACTAGCATTTTTTTTTAAAACAAAGATAACAGATCCATGACAGTGAGCACCATGTTTCATAAGATCACCAAGTTTAAAATGTTTCTACCTGCCAAATGAAGCCAAGTTAATAATTCAGCTGACTCAAAAATGCCACAATCAATACAAGAGCTTTCTACTCAACTGGGAAACAATATTTTAAAAGACAACTGCCTTATAAAATAGGCTATTACATTCCTGTTTTGAAACAAATACATTAAAAAATCAATCTTTTCCAAAGAAAGGGCAGGATTTACTTGCAGACAGGAAAATGCTACACATAGCAAAAGCAGTTACTAAGAACAGAGTAAGCTATCTGTAAAGCTGGAATGAGTAGGAAACAAAAGAGCCAAAAGCAAAGACTCTCAAACATAAAAGACCACATGAATCACCTGCAGAATGTAGCAATGTGCAAATTCCGTTAGTAAGTGGCCCAATTAGTCTATTTCTAACAACTTCTCAGAGTGTGATGCCGTAAGAAAACTATATATAAAATCCCTACATCTGGGATGCTGTCGGCATAACTATTACATTAGTCAGAATAATACTCTGATTCTTTCCCTAAAAATTAACGTAGGGGAACCAAAGGTAAGCTCTCAAAGAATAAAATCAAACAAAACATCCATGATTCACTAATAATTATTATGAATTCATCTTAGAATCATAAAATCTTTAAGTATTTGAGAATGGGAAAAAGACTAACTTGAATAATTACCCCTTCAGGGTCTTCTTGGCAATGATTTGATGGATATGATACAGGAAAGACAGGCAAAAAATAAATACATAAAATTTTAAAAAAGCAGGACTAATCTGAGCTAAATCCAATATAAAAAGCAGTTTCACAGCAAAGGACCCAACCAGAGTGAAAAATCAACACAAGGAATGAGAGAAAAGGTTTGCAAACCATACATCTAACGAGAGATTAAATTTCAAAAAATATAAGGAACGCCTACAGCTCCAACATTACAAAATTAATAAACCAATTAAATACCAGGCTAAGGACTGAATAGACATTTTTCCTAAGACGTCATTCAAATGGCTAACAGGTATATAAGGAAATGCTTAGTGTAACTAATCATCAGAGAAATGCATCAAAACCATAAAGAGATACCACCTCAGCGTCCAAACTACAGAAAAGACAGAACTTTGTCCGGATACTCAGTGTTCCTAAACATGCAGCAAAATTCATAAATTTCTGGTAGAAGGTGATCTGGTCAATCTTTTGGGCATACAACTTGGCAATGTGTATGAAACCAAGATCATAACAATTCTAAGAATTTAGCTTTAGGAAAGTAGTATATTCAGAGCACAGTGATTTATGTTTAAGAATCTAGTTTATAATGACCAGAAGGGGTGGGCATTTGGTGCAGTGGTTTAGACACTGCTTGGGACACCTGCATCCCATCCCAGAGTGCTCGGGTTTGAGTCCAGCTGTGCTCATGCTCCTGGCTTCCTGATAATGACCACCCAGAGAAGCCGCAGGTTATGGCTCAAGTGGTGGACGAGGATGGAGTTCCTCACTCCTATCTTTGGCCTGGCCCAGAACTAGCTGTTTTAGGGATTTGGAGGGTGAAGTAGTGAAGGCAGATCTCTGCCTGTCTCTCCATTTCTGTTTCTCTCTCTTTCCTTTTCAAATAAGTAAAACTATAATTAGTAAATCTTTATAACAATGAAAATTTGGAAACAACCTATGTTTTCAGCAATGAAATATGGCTGCAAAAACATTTAACATGTCTACATACAGTAATTTCATTTGCAGACTACTTGACAAAAAATACTCTAGAAAGTTAAAATTTTTAAAAGGTGAATACAAAATTGAAGACAGAATTAGAACACAATACTTTTCAAAGATCTGGAATATAAGGTGACTTCAGAAGTCTAAAGGAAACCAATATTTTAAAAGAAAAGTAAATATTAAACATTTAAATGACAATTTCCTCTCAGATATATTTCCTGTCCTGGATATTCTGTGGATACCATTTATGTCTCAAATGAAAGAATGTAAATGAATGTTGACTTTATTATTTAGGTCTTTATTCAGATAACTCATTCAGGATATATACATATAAAAATTCAGTTGTTAGATATCCTTACCATTAATGCATGCTGAACTATTTCCTATCCCTTAAAAGCAATAACATAGTTTACTTTGCTAAAAAGGAACACTTTAGTGCCTTTTAAGCATATTTTTTCTTTACTTCATTAGATCTTTAAAATACTGATTTAGTTCCTTATAGATGCAGGTAAAAATACACACAGTCAATGCCTTCAAGAAGCTGTCAGTGAAAAGCGACAGCAAATATAAAACAAGTCTCTCTTGTGGTGGTTCAGATTGTTTACAATAACTAAACAGGGCGGGCATCTGGGGTAGCAGTTGGACACCTCTTAGGAGCCTTATATTTATACATAGACAAGGGAGAAAAAACTGACTGATTATTCTACATAGTGAGCATACAAATCCTAAAATAAGAAATCTGAAATAGATCAAAATCTGAAAAATTTTCAGTACCAATATTACTGTTAGGCTTTGGGCATTTTGCTTTCACATTTTTCAGATTACAAATGCTCACCCAGTAAAGTCTATGCAAATACTCTAAATCTTTTTTTTTTTTTTTTTTTTTTTTGACAGGCAGAGTGGATAGTGAGAGAGAGAGACAGAGAGAAAGGTCTTCCTTTTGCCGTTGGTTCACCCTCCAATGGCCGCCACCGCTGGCATGCCACGGCCAGTGCACCGCGATGATCCAATGGCAGGAGCCAAGTGCTTCTCCTGGTCTCCCATGGGGTGCAGGGCCCAAGTACTTGGGCCATCCTCCACTGCACTCCCGGGCCACAGCAGAGAGCTGGCCTGGAAGAGGGGCAACCGGGACAGAATCCAGCGCCCCGACCGGGACTAGAACCCCGTGTGCCGGCGCCGCTAGGTGGAGGATTAGCCTATTGAGCCATGGCACCGGCCCAAATACTCTAAATCTTAAAAGCTCCAAAATCTGAAAAAATTCTGGACTCAAGCACTTGGGATAACAAATGATCAACCTGTATTTGCTTACTTATTAAACAAAAAATGATTTTTATTAACATTCTACAATGATGTAAATTATGTTTACTTTCTCTATATAAATTTCTAAACATATATTATAGATTGAATATATTCTTGGGGCCGGCGCTGTGGTGCAATAGGTTAATCCTCCACCTGTGGCGCCAGCATTCTATATGGACACCTGTTCTAGTCCCAGCTGCTTCTCTTCCAATGCAGTGGGAGATGGCCCAAGTTCTTGGGCCCCTGCACCTGCATGGGAGACCCAAAAGAAGCACTTGGCTCCTGGCTTCAGATTGGCGCAGCACCGTCCATTGCAGCCATTCGGGGAGTGAACCAACAGAAGGAAGACCTTTCTCTCTGTCTTTCCCTCTCACTGTCTATAACTCTACCTCTCAAATAAACAAATAAAATCTTAAAAAAAAAAAAAGAATATATTCTTAAATAATTTAAATTCAAATACTATACTTTATTACCTTAAATTATAAATAACTCCTCTAATCATCTGATTTTTTTTTTTAATCTATGGAAGGAGTATGCCTTCTTCTACCTCAGTCCCTCTGGAATGTAATTTCTCAGAAATATTACCACATCGTTAAAGAAATATATAAAAGTGTTACGCATTCTCCCAGATAAACAAAAAAATTAAAAAACCTAGAGAAAAATACAGAAAGATATGTTGAAATGCTGCCTAAGTGTCTCTCAGGGGGGCACACTCCCTGAAATTGGAGGCATGGCCGCAGTTTCTGCTCATGGGAAAACAGGCCTGGGATGGGCATACCTGCCCCCAAAGGAATGTGGCAGTGGGAGCAGCAGGGGGCTAATGGACATTAACTGGTACCTGGAGGATTTTGGGCAATTTGTAAATTTACAGGAGCATCTAAATGGGCCTGTCTCTGAAGATTTACAACACAGTTCTGATCCCCCTCTTGGGCCACCAGACCAAATTCCTTTCCCCAAAACCTTAAGTTGATGTATAACCTTGCCTATGTGCCTACTGGCTTGTAGACTTGCTGGTACCCTCTAAATAATAGTCGGATTGCATAGCTATCCAGTGGCACTCTTTTAGAATGGATGCTCCTGTGTCCTGTCTCTTCATTTGAAAAACCCCACAAAGATACTTTTCATTTAACATTTATATAGCTTTGTTCATATTATTATAGTCTGTTGATATTATTGTGATTAGGTATTGCTATGAATGCTAATTCATGAAGTATTTTTTCTTAGAGCAAGAATAAAAGTTTTAGATCCACTTTTCGGTTCCTTGCCTACTATACTGAAAGCAGACCCCAACCCTTGCTCCACTGAGAAACTTCCCAACCGCCTGCATTCTTCTCAAAACCACCTCAACCTGCCTCGGCCATTAAATGAGCAACCTTCTATCCATTGTAGTTCTATCACCAACATTATAAGAGCTGTTCTGACCCAAAGGAAGATCCACTTAAATTACTGCCTATAAATAACTCAGAGGAGGGCCAGGCACAGAAGTACTCAGCAGTTAACAGTTATCACCAACACCGCATTTGAATGTACTCACTAATGTTATAGGACACCAGTAAGTAACCACACTAACATAGGGACTACTTTTGTTTATATGGGGACTGCCCCATATTCTCTCAGCAACCATTTGATGTGCAAAACAACTGAATGACCCGTGAGCTTTCCCCTTTTGGTGGGTCTAGTAAATTAGATTAAGTGTCCTGCCAGGCCCTCAAGCTGGGAATGGAAACATTCAGAATCAAAGTGTGGAAAGTCAAAGGATGCAGGTGCAATTTATACTGCTGGTTGTTAGGTGGAGAAAAGGCACAGATGAGAGGTAGGCGAAATAAAAGAAAAATGGTATTTCATTCCCTTTCGATTTCAATTCCCTGTATTCTATACTCCTCTGAACTCCTAGGGACTTAATAAATTTATTATTTTTACTTTACTTTTCAACAATAACAGTAACTATTGAGGACCTCTAAAGCATGACCCATATGTCATTTAATCATTTCAGAAGCACAGTGAGATTACTCTGAAAATTTTTGTCATTGGAAGGGACACAACTTGAAATGATACAGATACAGTTTGGAATTATAGGTGTTTTATGTGTTAACAGTAGGACACTGGGCACATTTTTAAATGCTTTGTATCCCAGTTGCATTGTATCTAAAAGCAGAGTAGATACAGAATACTATAAAGTTTTTAATACTATAGACAGAAAAAGCTACCCCATGCAAATGGAAACCAATGTGAGCAATAGTAGCTACACTAATAACAGATAAAATAGTTTTAATAAAAACCTGTAAGAAGATACACAGAAGTTTATTATATATTCGTAACATGGACAATTTAGCAAGAAGTCATAACAATCATAAACATATATACAACCTAACACAATACCACCTAAAATATAAACAAAATATTATTAGATCTAAAGAGAGAGACACACTCCAACACAATAATAGTTTTGGTCTTCAATACTCAACAGTCAGTAATGGAAAATTCATCCAGGTAGTTGAAACATACTACAGAGAAAATAGACCAAACAGATATATTCAGAATGTCTTACCCAAGAGCTGCACAGTGTACATTTTCATCAGTACATGAGACATTCTCCATGACGGATCACATGTGAGACCAGAAGTAAGTCTCAAATTTAAAGAGATCAAAACCATAATGTGACTTCACAGGCTACCACAGAATAAAACTAGAAATTAGCAGCAAAGAGAATAATGGAAAATTAACAAATACATGGAAATTGAACAACATGCTCCTGACTAACCAAAGGATCACTGAAGAAATCAAAAAAGAATTATAAAGAAAGTTACTTAAGGGGTAGGTGTTTGGTTACATGGAAGCTCACATGCCATATCCCAGTGCTTGGGTTCAAATTCATCTTGACTCCTGATTCCAATTTATTGCAAATGCACATCCCAGGAGGCAACAAATGATGACTCCAGTAGTTGGGTACCCATGTGGAAGGACTGCATTGAGTTCTCAGATAACCAGTTTCAGCCAGCCCTGCCCCAGTCATTGCAGGCATTTGGGGAATTTACGAGCAAATAGGAACTACCTCTCACTCTCAATCTGTGTCTGTCCCTCTCTTTTACCCTGCCTCTCAAATAACTGAAATGCTCTTTTAAAAAGTTACTCAAAATTTCAAGAAATAGTTCTTAAACGAAAATATAACACATGAAAATAAGCAGAGTGTAGCAAAGCAGTATCAAGAAGGAAGTTGAGAGCAATAAATGGATATATCAAAAATTAAAAATATTTCAAATGTACAGTCTAAAGATGCACCTCAAGGACTTAAAAGACCAAGAATAAGCCAAACCCAAAATTAGTAGGAGGCAAGAAATAACCAAGATTGGAGCAGAAATAAATGAAATCAAAATTAAAAAAAATACAAAAGATCAAGGAAATAAAAAAATTGTTTTAGTGAAAAGATAAACAGCAAAGAAACTTTCAGCCAGACTAACAAAAGAAATAAAGAACTTAAATTATAGATGAAAAAAGAGACATTACAACTGATACCACAGAAATAGAAAGGATTTTATGAAACTTTTTCTGTACACAACTGTATACTAACAAATTGAGAAACCTTGAAGAAATGGATAAGTTCCTGGCCACATACAACCTACCAAAACTGATCAGTAATATACAGAAAATCTTAACAGACCCATAACAAGTAATGAGATTGAAGCAGTAATTAAGTTTCCCATCAAAGAAAAACCCAGCACCTTATAGCTTTACAGCTGAATTACATAAAATATTTAAAGAATTAATTCCAATGCTTTTCAAACTTAGCAAAAAAACTGTAAAGGAATTATATGCCAAACTCTTTTTACAAGGCCAGCATTACCCTGAGACTATAATCAAGCAAACATACAATCAAAAAACAAAATTAAAGACCAATGAACACAGATGCAAAAATTCTCAACAAAACATTAGCAAAGCAAATCCAATGGCAAAGTAAAGAGATCATAGGCTATAATCAAATGACATTTACCCCAGGGATATAAGGAGGTTGAACATTTGTGACTCAATAAATATATAAATCACATCAACAGCATGAAGAATAAAAATTATATGATCATCTCAATATATGTAGAAAAGCATTCAGTAAGAATCAACATTCATTCATGATAATAAAAAACAACATATTAGGTATAAAAGGAACACAACTCAAAATTATAAAAACAATATATGACAAACATATAGCAAATTTCATACTGAATGGGCAAAAGCTGAAAGCATTTTTTCTAAGACCAAGAACAAGACAAGGATGGCCACTTTTATCACTCCTATTCAATACAGTATTGGAAATACTGGTAAGAACAATTAGGCAATGGGGCCTGGGTTTTGGCATAGCAGGTAAAGCTGCTACCTATGATGGTGGCATCCCATATAGGTACTGGCTGTAAGCTGGATGCTCCAGTTCTGATCCAGCTCCCTGCTAATAACTTGGGAAAAGCAACAGAAGATGGTCTGAGTGTCTGGGACCTTTCCACCCTAGTAGGATACCCAAACGGCGTTCTTGGATCCTGGCTTTGGAGTGGCCCAACCTTGGCTGTTGAGGTCACTTTCTTCCCCTCTCCCCCTGCTCTCTCTCTGTAACTCTGACTTTCAAAATCAATAAATCTTTGTTTTTAAAAAAGAGCAATTAGGTAAGAATGGGTATCCAAATTGGATAGGAAGATATCAAAATATCCATGTTTGCATATAACATGATTATATACATAGAAAATTATAAATACTCCATCAAAAAGCAGTTAGAATTAATGAATTCAGTGAAATTTCATGATAGAAAATCAAAGTGCAAAAAACAGTAGCTTATTTTTACCAATATGGAACTTTCTAAAAGTTAAGTCAAGAAAATGATCCTATTCATAAAATTACAAAAAATACATGGTTAGACAGTATGTGACAGCCTTCTCAAAAGGCAATTTGGCAATAAATATCAAAAGTCTTAACTCTACATTCTTTTGGATAAAATTTCACTTCTAGAATTTACTCTGAGGTAACAATCCTTAAAACACAATGATTTTAGCTACAAAGATGTTCATTTAAGCATGGTCAACAACTACCCAAAAGTTAAGTATAGTTTGACACACTAACTCATTTTTAATACTATTTGGTGGGCTGGCGCCATGGCTCACTAGGTTAATCTTCCGCCTGCGGCGCTGGCATCCCATTTGGGCACAGCGTTCTAGTCTGGTTGCTCCTCTTCCAGCCCAGCTCTCTGCTTTGGCCCGGGAGGGCAGTGGAGGATGGCCCAGGTGCTTGGGCGCCTGCACCTGCATGGGAGACCAGGAGGAAGCACCTGGCTCCTGGCTTCGGATCGGCATAGTGTGCAGGCCATAACAGCCATTTGGGGGTTGAACCAACAGAAGGAAGACCATTCTCTCTGTCTCTCTCTCACTGTCTACCTCTGCCTGTCAAATTAAAAAAAAATACTATTTGATAAGTCGATATACTAGCACAGAAAGGTATGATATAATTACTGGGAGAAAAGCAAGTTTCAAAATAATATATATAATTAGAGTTCATTTCTTTTGTAAAACCATGTGACTATATGTACAAAAATGTGTAATTATAGGAAATGTATAAAGTTGTTAACAACAGTTATTATTAGATTACAATTTGAGGTATTTTTTGTTTCCCTTATCTTTTTAGCAATAAGTCAAAATTTTCATTTATTTTAATAAGGATCAAAGAGCAGTTTATATAAATCTAGCTATAGACAGACATATACATGAATAAACAGATAGATATTATAGATAGAAAGAGTTTAAGAGAAAAAAACGCATTATTCTTTAGGCACACTACATAAACTGCTGCAAGAGAGAAAAAAAGAAGAGGGCAGACAGCGTCACCAAGGAGACAAGTGGTTAGTACAGTAAAGCAAAGCAGAAAGTGTGATGAGTTAAGTGCTATATAACCAACTAATCATCTGTGATGTCTCATGTTCCCTGCTCCTGGTTTATAGTCATCTACATAAACTCTTTTTAAAAAATTTATTTTTATTTGAAAGGCAGCGTTACAGAGAGGCAGAGGCAAAGAGAGAAAGAGAGAGCTCTTCTATCAGCTGGTTCACTCTCCAGGTGGCTGCAATGGCTGGAGCTGCACCGATCTGAAGCCAGGAGTCAGGAGCCTTTTCCAGGTCTCCCACATGGATATAGGGGCCCAAGCGCTTGGGCCATCTTCTACTGCTTTCCTGGGCCACAGCAACGAGGTGGATTGGATGTGGAACAGCTAGGACTCGATCCAGTGCATATGGGATGCCAGCAGCAGCCTTACTCACTACGCCATAGCGCCAGCCCCTACATACACCCTTTTAGCAGTTGTGCTCAAAGGGTAAATGGAAAACAAGGCACATAACTCTTTCATCATCAGGATAGCCTCAATTTTTATACAGAATGTATTCTGAGAATTAATATATTAGAAATTACCTTAGAGCAACATGCTTATCATGTTTTAAACTAACCTAAATGACCTATCATTGATGCTCCAGCTTGGTTAGCTGATTGTTAAAAGCCCAGATACCTTTCCTTAACTGCCAACATGAACATGAGCAACAGAGCAGAACCTTATGCCTGCCAATCCTGCTTGGAAAATTTGTTCTCTGTTCTGGCACACAATGCATCCTTCTGTATGGATCAGTCTTCAGGGATTATGTCTTGGACTTCAACTGCTATATGTGCTTGGCTGGGCCTCTTTGTTATAATATTCTTTTCTTTACATGACGTAGTATATCATGTTTAGTGTCTTCACTTTGTAGACTGTGAGATGTGGCTAAGGTAGAGAACATGTCTAGTTTTCTAGCCATTGCATTTCTAGAGCTTAGCACATAACCCGACATGGGATGGGTACTTAAACCTCTGGATGAATGCTGGGCACTGTATTCCTTGATGGCACTTGGTCCCTTACAAACACAGTATAAGGTTATGAGCTTACATTAAGGTGCATTATAAAAACAACTTTCCAAATTTATTTTTTATTTAGTATAAGGAAAGTTACTGTGAACATAGTCCACCTCATCAAATACCCTTTTTATGAGGGCCCAAAAGGGAGATAACTTCTCAGCAGTACCAAAGTATTCATTTCTGAAGCAACTAGTTTTTATTTCTTGGACACCATAACTGTGTGGCTAGTCATTTCCCTGCTTTCCACTGGCTGTGTAAATTTTGATTAATAACTTTATAAATTGCTTCATCTTATTTTAGCTATTCACGTTTCTCCTTCCTCAAATTTCCTCCTTAATACAATATTCATATTTGTGTGTGAATCTCAAACCTCTATAGGAAAAAAAAGAAATAAACAGATTAAGCAAATCATTTGTTGACAATATCAAAGTTATCCAAAAGTATAATAATCTGTGACTCAAACAATTCTTGAAATCTGGTTCCTGCATGAACTGCTAGGATGATCAACTTCTGTTTCCTAGTATATCCAGTGAGCAGAATTTTGATAATTCAGGTTTAAAATAAGTTACTTTAGTAGTACATTGTTTAAATTCTACCTTGGTTTTGTTCCTCGGCCATTTCTATACGTTTCTCTCCACCCCTACAGATACTGTATTATTTAAAGCCCCCACTAATTACTTTGATATTCTACTTTCTGATCTTGTCTCCAAACAACATGCCGCAGTCTCCACAATGTGCCTAGAATAGTGATCTTCCTAAAATGCAAACCTGCTTGCAGTGCCTCCCTATGAAGGTTTCCTAACTGTGACCTAATTGTGTTTCATTGGATAGTCTCCCCCTTCTCCCACCTGGCCAATCCATGTACCCTTGTCTTACCTAGATATACTGAAGTATGTGAGGTTCCAAGAAAGAACCAGGCTAATCCAAACCTCTGTACTCTTCTTTACATTACTCTCACTGTCAGGACAGTTCTTCCCCACTCTATACAGCAAGAACCTTTTAGTATTCCAAGGTAAGATCTATTCATCTTTCCAGATTCAACTTAAGCATTATGGCCCGTGAAACATGTTCATCCCTTCCTGGTTATAACTGACTACTTTGTCTTCACATTTACTGTACAAGCTGCCCACCACTATACTTCATTTCTTTTTTCTTTAAATTTGCCTCTGTTAACAAGTATAGGTTCTCCAAGAGGTCAAATTTAATTCATTTCCACAGCATCAACACCTAGCACAGTGCTTGACAAATGGCAACGGCTTGTTCAACAAATCTGCATTGAATTAGATTGAAGTGCTCAACCCAAGGAATTACTTAAATTTTTTTTCTCTGCTTAGCTCTCTGTAATAATTCTACTGAGAAGTAATATTGTGCAATGATGGGATAAAGGCAGCAGCAGCAGGGAAACCAGAGGATTTTAACACTCACAACTAACTAATTTTGAACAGAGGCATGAGACTGGAGTGCCAAGATGAAATGGTATAATCGTAATCCAACAACAACCTTCTGAACAGTGTTTTTCAAACTGCAGATCCAATTAGTCAATAAATCAATGTAGTATGTCACAAGTGTTCAGAGACCTTTACATGGTCCACTGCAGAAAAGAAAAAAGATATACTGGGAATGAGCATACATCCTTGAGGCATAAAATAAAATGAGAGTGACCATGCATTTCTTGAAGCATAGTACCTTTATTTTAGATATACATGAAGAATGTTAGCATATCATCAAGCCCTAAGGTCAGGGCAATACCGATTCACACCTCTGTGGCCAAAAAAAAAAAAAAAAAAAAAAAAAAGAAAGAAAGAAAGAAAGAAAAAGAAAAGAAAGAAAGAGAGGGAGGGGGAGGGAGAGAGAGAGAGAGAATTAAATCAACATGTTGAGCCCTTATACATAGTTGAATTGTAACTGGGGCTATGATCTATTCTTTTATTGTCATCTGGCCATTTTCCCTAATATGCAATTTAGGCCTTGTTCTCCCTCATCTTGGGAAATGGAATACTAGAGGTGAAGCTGGGGCCCTCTTGTGGGACTCTTTCTTTCTAAGACACTAACCTGACAGACTCCTGTGTCATTAGGCTGCTTTACCCTCAACAATCTGTTACAACCCTTGCCCTATATCTATTTTCTCTGGAACTTTTTCATACTGAGCATAGGCTGGCTAGCCCACTGCTGGCCTTCAACCCAGGCTCACTTGAAGTGATTGTTTAGGTAACCTGGGACTTCCATGTGGACCCTGTCAACGCCTTGGTTTTGGGTAGAGTGGTGTCAAACCCAACTTATGCAAATCTATTCCTTACATTTTTATTTCTTCATGTGTGTTTTAATGTTCTATTAAATTCTACTAGTATGGGGGCTGGCACTGTGGTGTAGCAGGTAAAGCCGCCTGCAGTGCCAGCATCCCATATGGGCAACAGTTTGAGTCCGGCTGTTCCACTTCCAATTCAGCTCTCTTCTATGACCTGGGAAAGCTATAGAAGATGGCCAAAGTCCTTGGGGCCCTGCACCTGTGTGGAAGACCCAGAAGAAGCTCCTGCTCCTGGCTTCAGATTGGCACAGGTAGACCATTGCAGCCATCTTGGGGCAAACCGGTGAATGGAAGACCTCTCTCTCTCTCTCTCTGCCTCTGCCTCTATGTAACTCTATCTTTCAAATAAATAAATAAACCTTAAAAAAAGAGAAAGAAACAAAGAACATAGATTTGAAAAAAACTTCTACTTGTATGAAAGATAAAGCTATTTATTAATTTTGGTCCTCTGGAACTATAAAAGAGCTGCAACTGTTTCAAATATTATAATTAAGTTAACTGGAATTTAAAGCCATGCTTTAGAAACGCTCTTTATTTTCTGTATAAAACTAAAAGATTAAGAGTAGTCTGGAGTTTTGTAGTATTGTCCAAGCTCTTGGAAAAACTCATGGAAAAAGCTCCTATTAACTTTTAGCATAAAAAGTATATGTATATACCATTGCCTGCACAAATGTTAAGTAATTTTTTAATTTTGCAAATATTATCTGCTCCTTAATAGTACTTCCAAGGTTCTAATTCTGAAAAATTAATTTTTATACAAATTTCCTAAGACAGCTTTACCTTCATACCTCACTGAACATTTTTATTTTATATGAGTAGAACCATTGATTGTCAGTTTAAGAAAAAACTAATACCCAAATATCATCTTTTATATCTAAAGTTACCTTAAAGTTTTTAAAGACTACATATAGTCATCTTACAGACAGAATACAGTCCTAAGAAAATTATGAATTATGAGAAATCCAAAAGATGCTTGTATCATAAGTACCAGAAATATGATAAAAATAAATTGTATTTGAAGTTATCTGCTCTTATATCTATTTTGCTTCTTTAGCAGCAAAAAATAAATATATTTGGTGATTTATATAACATAAAAATCATATAAAAGATAAATTTTCTGTAAAATTAGAATATGAGAATTATGTGGGAAGATATTCAGGAATTCTTACATATACACACTGGTAGATGTGAGAAAAAACCCTTATAAAGGAAAACATAAAGCAACGACACATAAGCATCTTCTTTTGAACCCACATATAACTCAACAGAAGACATTTACTGGCAGTCAGTAATAGGAAACAGACCCTTGCTAAATGAGCCTGACTGGCACTACCTTAAACAGAACTGCACTAGGAATTACCTACTTGTATGTCGGGGTGGGGATGGTGAGGTGGTGGATAGATTCAAAAATAAATCGAGGGAGCCGGCGCTGCGGCTCACTAGGCTAATCCTCCGCCTGCGGTGCCGGCACACTGGGTTCCAGTCCCGGTCGGGGCACCAGATTCTGTCCCGGTTGCCCCTCTTCCAGGCCAGCTCTCTGTTGTGGCCCAGGAATGCAGTGGAGGATGGCCCAAGTGCTTGGGCCCTGCACCCCATGGGAGACCAGAAGAACCACCTGGCTCCTGCCTTGGGATCAGCGTGGTGCACCGGCCGCAGTGCGGCAGCCGCGGCGGCCATTGGAGGGTGAACCAACGGCAAAGGAAGACCTTTCTCGCTGTCTCTCTCTCTCTCTCACACTGTCCACTCTGCCTGTAAAATAAATAAATAAATAAATAAATAAATCGAGGGGAGATTCCAGGATGGCGGAATAGGGAGGGAACTTACTGCTCTAGTCTAGGGGAAGATAGTTAAAAAAAACATGTGGAGAGAGTAAAATCTCAGGGAAGAGTTAGGGAGAAAATTGCAGTGGAAACTCCATGTCAGTTAGAGGGACAGTGTGGATTTACAGGGAAGGTATGGACGTGCAGCACCAAAACAGACACAACACAGGATCTCAGCAGCCGGCAGCCTTGGCACCAGCTTTGGAGAGTAAGGTGAGACCAGACTACAGAACTCCATTCCACTGGTGATAAAGTCATGGGAAGAGCCCAGCATGAGTCTGGCTTGGAGCCCTGTTGGGGTCAGTATACCTGCCAATCTAGAGGGAAATAAGGGGGGGAACATTACTCTCTCCCTGACCAGCCGACAATGGCATTCTATAACTAGCTGAGAGAGGATGGGCACCATTTTGGATGTGTGTAACAACTGTGTCAGCTTGTGCCTATGTGCCCAGCAAACAGCCAACACGAGATGCCTGAGTCTGACTGGGAGAACTAACAGAGGGCTGGGTGCTTGTGACTGTGGGAGCCTTATGTGCTGGGACTATGAAAACACTATGGCTGCGAGAGGTGGCATAGGGTGTGGCTTGGTTTCTGAGTAGTCACTGGGGCAGCTGAACACATGCAGGACTCCCTGATTATCTGGTGAGGGTCACTGCTGTGAGATCTGTATTCACACCATGGACTGCATGGACCCTTCCTGTTGTTCTTGTGGTAGCATGGATAAATATTGCACTCACTGGGACTAATGCCTGTGCAATGGTCTCCTTGGAGAAGAGGAGGGGAGCATGAGAGTACAGCAACAGAGCTGAGCAAACCCACATCTCCGAAAAAAAAAAAAAAAAGCCCAACTTGGGTGTCACTTTGGACACTCCCCTCTCCCTGGAGCACTGAACAGAGCTCCCTGGCCATAGCCAGCATATGCCGCTGGGTATTCACTGACAAAAGAGACAAAATCCAAAGATAATAGCCATCAAAATGGGGGAAAAAAACCCAACAAGTATCTCCACAAACACCTAAAAAGAAACAGAAACTCAAGAAACAAGAATAAAGAACAAGAATAAACAAGACAACATGACACCCCCAAAGGAACACAGCAAGACTTCAATACTAGAATGTGTAGAAATGGCAGAAACAGAATTCTAAAAATTGATCATAGGACTACTTAGAAGTAATCAGAAGCAAATTCATGAATTAAATAAATCCATACATGATATGAATATGAATGAAAATTTTACCCATGAATTTGAGATTTTAAAGAGAAATCAAAATGAAATATTAGAAATGAAGAAATAAATAGATCAAATAAAAAATATGGTGGAAAACCTTAACAACAGACTCGGTGAGAAAGAAGAAAGAGCATCTGAGTTAGAAGACAAATTTCTGGAAATTTTTCAATCAGACCAAAAAAAAAAAAAAAGAACAAGAAATTAGAAAAATCATAAAAACAGTGATGGAGAATTGTGAGATACTATGAAACGGTCCAACATATGGAGCTTAGGAGTTCCTGAAGGCATGGAAAGAGACAATGGATTAGAAGGCATATTTAGTGAGATAATTATAGAAAACTTGGAAAAAGAAAGGGACATCCAAGTACAAGAAGCACATAGAACCCCTAATAGACGTGAACAGAAAAGATATTAACCATGATACATTACAGTCAAACTTTCTAGAGTAAAACGTAAAGATAATATTTTAAATGTGCATGACAGAAATGCAAGATTAATTTCAGAGGGTCTCCAAATAGACTGATGGCTGAATTCTCATCAGAAACTCTACAAGCTAGAAGAGAAAGGCAATATATATTCCAAGTCTTTAAGAAAAAAAAAATCAACCCAGAATACTGTTCTCTGTAAAGCTCTCATTTATGAATGAAGGTGAAATACAGAGCTTCCATAACAAACAGAAATTGAAAGAAGAAATTCTAGCCTTATAAAAGATGCTAAAGAATGTGCTACACGCAGAAACACAGCCATCACTATGAAAGGTGACAGCAGAATATTTCCCAGTAAAAGTACAAAAGAAATGCAAAGTAAACAACAGGATTATTCATGGAAAAACAGCAAGGCCAACTCATTACTTACCAATCAACATCTTGAATGTAAATGGCCTTAACTCTCCAGTTAAAAGATACAGACTGGCTGAATGAATTAAAAAAAAAAAAAAAAAAAAAAAAAAAAAAAGCAAGAACCATCTATCTGCTGCCTACAGGGAATACATCTCACCAACAAAGATACATGCAGACAAAAAGTAAAAGGATGGAAACATATTGCATGCTAATAGAAACTGAAAAAAGAGCTGGTGTAGCCATCCTAAAATCAGACAAAATACACTTTAACAACAACAACAACAACAAAAAACTGTTAAGAGACAAAGAAGGGCACTATGTAATGATGAAGGGCACTATATAATGATTAAGGGATTAACCCAACAGGAAGATATGATTGTAATAAATGTATTTGTACCCAATTACAGGTTTCTGGCTAATTTAAAAGAAATGCCAATGGATCTAAAGAGAGACACACACTTGAATACAATAATAACTGGGGATTTCAATATCCTACTTTGAGCAACGGACAAATCAACCAGACAGAACATCAACAAGGAAACAATAGAGACAATCAATGCTATAGACCAAAGGGAATAATGGATATCTATAGAATCTTTCATTCTGTAGTCTCAGAATACACATTCTTCTCCCCAGTATATGGAACCTTCTCTATGATAGACCACATGGTAGGCTATAAAGCAAGTATCAGCAAATAAAAAAAAATCAAAATCATACCATGCATTTTATCTGACCACAATGGAATGAAGCTGGAAATCAACAACTATGGAATCTTTAGAACATATGCAACCACATGGAAACTGCAAAACATGCTCCTAAATGAACAGTGGATCACTGAAGAAATCAAAAGAGAAATAAAAAAAATTCTGGGAACAAAGATGACAATACAACATATCACAACTTCTGGGATATAACAAAAGCAGTGTTAAGAGGAAAGTTTATAGCAATTGGTGCCTACATCAAGAAATTAGAAAGGCAACAAATAAATGAGCTATCAAGGCATCTCAAGGATCTAGAAAGGCAACAACAAACGAAACCCAAAAGTAGCAGGAGAAAATATATAATTAAAATTAGAGAATAAACAAACAAACAAAACCTTAGAAAAGATCAACAAAATGAAGAGCTGGTTTTTTGAAAAAAATAAATAAAATTGACAAACCATTGGTTCAACTAACCAAAAAGAGATGGAAAAAGACCCCAATCAATAAAAATAGAGATGAAAAAGGAAATATAACAACAGACGTCAAGGAAATTTTAAAAATCATCAGAAATTACTACAAACAGCTATATTCCAGCAGGATGGGAAACCTAGAAGAAATGGAAAGATTCCTGGACACAAACAACTACCTAAATTGATCCATGAAGACAGAGAAAACCTACACACACCAATAACCAAGACAGAAATGGAATCAGTAATAAAGACCCTCTTTGGAGCTGGCGTCGTGGCTGACTTGGTTAATCCTCCACCTGTGGTGCTGACATCCCATATGGGCACCAGGTTCTAGTCCTGGTTACTCCTCTTCCAGTCCAGCTCTCTGCTGTGGTCTGGGAGGGCAGTGGAGGATGGCCCAGGTGCTTGGGCCCCTGTACCACGTGGGAGACGGGGAGGAAGCACCTGGCTCCTGGCTTTAGATTGGTGTAGCTCTGGCCATGGTGGCCATTTGGGGGGTGAACCAACAGAAGGAAGACCTTTCTCTCTGTCTCTCTCCCTCTCACTAACTCTATCTGTCAAATATTTTTTTTTTTTTCAAAAAATGCCCTCTTAACAAAGAAAAGCCCAGCACAGTATGGCTTCACTGCTGAATTCCACCTGACAATTAAAGAAGAACTCACTCTGATTCTTCTAAAGATATTCAAAACAATTGAAAGGGAGGGAATCCTCTCAAACCCCTTCTATTAAGGCAGCATCACCTTAATTCCTAAAGCTGAAAAAGATACCAGAGAAAGAGAACTACACACCAATTTCCCTGATTAACATAAATGCAAAAATCCTCAACAAAATAATAGCCAATTGAATCAAACAACACATTGGAAAGATCCCTGGTATGCATGGATGATTCAACATTCGCAAATCTATCAATGTGATCTATCACATTAACAAACTGAAGAATAAAAACCATAAGATTATCTCAATAGATGCGAAAAAGTATTTGATAAAATACAACAATCTTTCATGATCAAACATTAACCAAATGAGATATAGAAGGAGCATTCCTCCATACATTCAAGGAGATTTATGAAAAACCCATGGCCGGCATCCTATTGAATGGGGAAAAGTTGGAAGATTTCCCAGACAACAATACCCATTCTCACCACTGATATACAAAAGAGTCCTGGAAATTTCAACCTGAGCCACTAGGTAAGAAAAAGAAATCAAAGGGATTTAAATTGGGAAGGAGGAAGTCAAACTATTCCTATTTGCAGATGACATGATCCTATATATATGGAATCCAAAAGACTCCACAAAGAGACTATTGGAACTTACAAAAGTTTAGTAAAAGTGGGAAGATATAAAATTAACACAATGAAATCAATATCCTTTATATACACAAACAATGTCACGGCTGAGAAAAAGCTTTTAAGCTCAATCCATTCATGATAACTATAAAAATATTAAATACCTTGGAATTAATTTAACCAAGTATGTCAAAGATCTCTATGATAAGAACTACAAAAAAATAAATAAAAGGGGCCGGCGCCACAGCTCACTAGGGCAATCCTCACCTGCGGTGCCGATACCCCGGGTTCTAGTCCTGGTTGGGGTGCCAGATTCTGTCCCGGTTGCTCCTCTTCCAGTCCAGCTCTCTGCTGTGGCCCGGGAAGGCAGTGGAGGATGGCCCAAGTGCTTGGGCCCCGCACCCGCATGGGAGACCATGAGGAAGCACCTGGCTCCTGGCTTCAGATCAGTGCAGCGGGCTGGCCATAGCAGCCATTTGGGGGGTAAACCAATGGAAGGAAGACCTTTCTCTCTGTCTATCTCTCACTGTCTAACTCTGCCTGTCAAAAAAAAAAAAAAAAGAGAAAGGAATAAAAGACACAAAAAAATGGAAAAATATTCCATGTTCACGTATTGGAAGAATCAATATCATCAAAATGTCTATACTACTGAAAGCAGTTTACAGATTAAATGTGATCCCAATCAAAATAGCATGGACATTCTTCTGATATAGAAAAAATGATGCTGACATTTATATGGAAATACAGGAGATTCTGAATCATTAAAGACAACTTATACAATCACACACACACACACACACACACACAAACTGGAGGCATCACAATATCAGATTTCAAGACATACTATAAGGGCCAGTGCTATGGTGTAATGGATAAAGCTGCCACTTCAGTGCCAGCATCCCATATGGATGCCAGTTCGAATCCCAGCTGCTCCACTTCCCATCTAGCTCTATGTTATGGTCTGGGAAAGCAGCAGAAGATGGCCCAAGTGCTTGGGCCCCTGCACCCATATGGGAGACCTGGAAAAAGCTCCTGATTCCTGGATTTGGATCAGCACAGCTTCAGCCATTGTGGCATTTGGGGAGTGAACCAGAGGATGGAAGACCTTTTCTCTCTGCCTCTTCTTCTCTCTCTGTGTAACTCTGACTTTAAAATAAATAAATAAATCTTACAAAAAGACATACTACAGTGTAGTCATAATTAAAACAGCCTGGTACTGGCACAAAAACAGATGGATAGATTAATGAAACAAAATAGAAACTCCAGAAATCTATTCACTAATCTACAGCCAACTTATCTTTGACAAAGGAGCTAAAATCAATGCCTGGAGCAAGGATAGTCTCTTCAACAAATGGTGCTGGGAAAACTGGATCTCCACATGCAGAAGTATGAAGCAAGATCCGTACCTTATACCTTACACAAAAATCCATTCCAAACAGTTTGAAGATCTAATCTACAACCTGATACCATCAAATTATTAGAGAACACTGGGGAAATACTGGAAGACATTGGCATGGGCAAAGAGTTCTTGGGGAAAAAAAACCCACAGACATAGGCAATCAAAGCCACAATTGACAAATGGGATTCATCAAATTGAGAAGTTTCTGCACTGCAGAAGCGACGCTAAGTAAAGTGAAAAAGCAGTGGACAGAAAGGGAGAAATTACTTGGAAACTATATATCTGATAAAGGATTAATATCCAGAATCCATAAATAGTGCAAGAAACTCAACCACAAAAAAATAAACAACCCAGTTAAGAAGTGCATGAGGGACCGGCTCTGTGGCGCAGTGGGTTAACGCCCTGGCCTGAAGCGCCAGCATCCCATATGGGCACTGGTTCTAGTCCCGTCCACTCCTCTTCCAATCCAGCTCTCTGCTATGGCTTGGGAAAGCAGTAGAAGATTTCCCAAGTCCTTGGGCCCCTGCACCCATGTGGGAGACCCAGAAGAAGCTCCTGGCTCCTGGCTTCAGATTAGCGCAGCCTCAGCCATTGCGGCCATCTGGGGAGTGAACCAACGGATGGAAGACCTCTCTCTCTGTCTCTACCTCTCTCTGTAACTCTGTCTTTCAAATAAATGAAATAAATCTTTAAAAAAAAGAAGTGGGTGAAGGACTTAAATAGGCATTTTTTCAAAATAGGATATCCAAATGGCCAACAGACACATGAAAAATTGCTCAGCATCACTAGCTGTCAAGAAAATACAAATTGAAACCACTGTGAGGTTTCACCTCACCCTCAGTAGAATGGCTTTCATACAGAAATCAAGAAACAATAAATCCTGGTGAAGATGTGGAGAAAAGATAACCAAATCCACTGTTGGTGGGAATGTAAATTGGTACAGCCACAGTGGAAGACAATATTGAGATACCTCAGAAATCTGAATATAGACCTACCATATGACCCAGCCATCCCATTCTTGGGAATTTGCCCAAGGAAAATGAAATCAGCATATGAAAGAGCTATCTGTACCCACGTATTTACTGCAGCTTAATTCAAAATAGCTAAGATATGGAATCAACCCAAATGCTCGTCATCTGAGACTGGATAGAGAAATTATAAGATATGTATACCATGCAATAATACTACACAGCAGTAAAAAAAAAAAATGAAAGCCTGTTGTTTGCAACAAAATGGATGCAACTAGAAAACATTATATTTAGTGAAATAAACCTGTCCCAAAATAAGAAATATCTTATGTTATCCCTGATCTGTGAATAATAGAGTACCTAAATAGTAATCTATAGAAGTGAAATTGACACTTTGAGATGCAAAATGCAATGACTTTGAACAGCCTTTTAACTGATGGTTAAGGAACAGGTTTTTTGTTTTTTTGTTTTTTTTTCTATACTATTTGTTGAACTCTTAGTATAAGTTTAATCATATGTGTTTAATGTTAAATGAAAATAAATCTTAGCAAAAAAGCAAGAATGGGAATAGGAGAGGGAGAAGGAAGAAGGGTGGAAGTGTGGGTAGGAGTGCAGTTAGGGTAGGAAGAATCACTATGTTCCTAAATTTATATTAATGAAATGCATTATGTTTTATATCTTAAATAAAGGTTTCTGGGGAAAAAAACAGAAGTAACTGTCATAAAAACACATGACCCTGTTAAATTCACTAACAGAGAAGGTAAAAATAAGTAGCCAATAAACAAAATAAAAGGTATTAATTATTATATATCAATATTAAACTTGAATATAGATGGATTAAATTCTCCATCCAAAATATTTCGATTGTAGATTGGTTGACTGGATAAACAAATAAAAGACCCTACAAGAAATTCTTTTCACAAAGATACACATAGAATCAATGTGAAGAGCTGGAAAAACACATAGTAGGCGAAAAGAAACCAAAAATGATCGAGTCTTTATACTCATATCATATAAAAGACTTTAAATCAAAAGCTGTAAAAAGAGACAAGGCTTTCTCACAATCTTAAAACATAAAAAAAAAAATCAAACTAAAAGATAAGTTTATTTTGGTGCCAAAATTTTTGAAATCCATGTTTAGTTTTTTCATAAAATGCAGTTTTATGTACTTTTTGAAGATCCTCTGTGTATTGCTTCTTTTCCAGTCTGGTAGATACACAAAGACTCCTAACACAGATAAAATAACATTCATTGCATTACAGTTAGCTTTTATTTTGAAAATAGCGTATCTGGTCAGTAAAATTCTTTCTACTTTGACATAGTAGACACAAATAACAATGATAACAACACTAACAAATGGAATGGTGTGATTCAAAAACGGTTCCTCTCTAGTGCTTGCTGCATAAAAACTGAAGTGCAAATGCCTTTGTAAATCCTATATTGACTGTTTGTAATTACATTCCCATTTTCAAATTGTTTCATCCCTACTCAAGATTCTCCCTTTGTCTCAAACGCCCTTTTTCATTCTTATTCTAAGGAAAATTTCAGCTCATGATGTAGAAACATAACTGAAAGGACACCATCTCAATGAAACCTAAAACATGATAATTTTGTCTGAAACAATATCCTATCCACATGCTCACACAGAATCTTATTTTAATATTAATATCGTGCGTTACCCTTTGTACTTAGTTGTATGCAGATATGACCTCTGCTTAACTATGAGTTCTTTCAAAGAAAATGATTAGGTGACACTAAAATTTGTATCCTGAGAGTCTACTCAAGCACCTAACAGATGTTAATAGTGACTATTTATATGTCAATAACAACATATTTGATATAGAATATGTAGAAGTTTTCTTCACTATTAGTAAATATTTCCACAGGAAAAATCAAAATAGACAGTTCACGAGCAAACTATCCTTTTTATAACTGTTTTCATATTCAGTATTATAAAATAATTTCAATAGAGGTCTTGCTATTTCTACTTTATAAAAACAAACTTGGAAAGGTGAAATGAATTGACCAAAGTCAAAATGGAGGATGGACATTCAGCCTGGCTTTTCAGATACTGTTAGACACACCTGCATCCCATGTCAGAATGCCTGGTTTGAGTCTTGCCTTGCTCCCAATTTGAGATTTCTGCTAACGAACACTCTTGAAGGCAGCAGAAAGTGATTCAAGTAGTTGGGTCCTTATTATCCACATGGGAGACACAGATTGAGTTCCTGTCCCCTGGTTTCTTACTTATCCAGCCCCAGCTGTGAGTTGAGACGTGAACCAGATTTTGAGAACCATCTGTCTCTGTGTATCTCTGCCTATCAAATCTGTTTTTAAAATAATCTTTTAAAAATTAAGAAAACATCATAATCATCTGTTAATTCTCTAGTCTAATATCTTTTTACTTAACTAGAATCACTTACTTAAAAACATAATTCAATCACAATAGCATAAAATAAAATCCCCAAAGTATTTACCTAACCTCAGAGTTCGTACATAACTGAACATATATATTTCCCCAGCATTGCCTTATAAAACTGTTGTGTCTCCCCACACTTAGCTTCATTGTAATTCTAAAGTATTTGCTAGCCTCAACTAAAACCACTATTGGTAAAAAAAAAATGTGTGATATGAATAACTCTGACAATTGCAAATTATTTCATATTTCTCAAAACATTGAAATGGGTGATAAATTGTGGAGTTTAAATATAATTATCATAGCATAATAAAATGTCCACTGGAATTTGTCTGGCACAGAAAAAAATAAATTGATAATGAATTTGAAGATAAGAATCTTCTTTATAGGCTATTTGGGAACTAAAACATCAATCTCTAAAACATCAAGATCTCATTTATAGATTATGAGTCAGTGATTATCTCTCTTTCAATAAGTGTTGCCTCCCAGGATGCATATCAACAGTAAACTGGAACAGGGATGCTAACTCAGTCACTTGGACATCAGATGCAGACAGGTCTCCCAAGTGGATGGATGGGTATCCTGCAAATTCTTAATCATGCCACTAATAAACACCAGTTTCAAAAATTAGGGTTCTAAATTTAGTAAAAAGAAAAATTAGTATCTTAATGCAAATAATTCTATGATATTTTAGGTTGCAACTCATGATTTGTAATTTCAGTGAAATGCAGCTAGCAAAATTCTTTTATAAGAAATTAGATTTTTTTCTAGTTTTTAATACTGGCTTTAAAGTAAAGCAATTTATTATGTAAATTTGGGGGGGAGGGAAACAATGAAAATAAAGGTAAAAATTTCATTTTTGAAGGTCTTCCCAACTTAATGTTACTTTATTGTTCATTTGAAGATTTAAGATGCAGGAGTGATCTTCAACAAAATACTCCAACTCAATTGTGGAAGAAAAGCTGGGAGTTAGAAACCACTTTATAATACATCCAACAAACAATAATTAACTGCCTATTTTACAGTTGTGTCTATGAAATATTGAGATAAAAGGCCCTGCCCTTGAGAGGCACACAGTCTTGTTGGAACATGCACATATATCTTAGTATGTACTACATATTATAATTAGGGTGCTTATAAAGAGTCAAGAAAACAGGAAAACAGCTAAATTTTCACAGATAAGTTTACTGAAGTTTAAGATTTGTAGGATATTTCCTAAACAGAAAACTAGAGATTCTAAACAGAGGGACCAGTTAAAGAATGTTGAAAATATATGTCATTTTCAAGGAATTAAGGAAAGCATAGCCTAAAGAGAGCTGGAATTGAGGGTTGAGGCACAAAAAAAGGAGGAAGAAGAGAAAGAAAATGTAGTATAGCACTAACCTGTGCACATTATCCTTCATTAATAATGACTCATGGACTTTACTGGAAGACTGTGGTGATCAGATATATTTTAGCTGTATTGAACTAGGGCTTTAAAAAATAGTAGCAGAGAAGAAAAGATACTGTTTAAAAGCAGGAGGAATCAAATTTAAAAGCCATTACAAAGGGAATATGATAACTAATTTTATGTGGGTAAGAAAAAAATGGATCAGGAAAGACTTCCATGTTTCTATCTTTGGCAACTGATTAAATGACCTTATAAATTTAGATAGAAAATTCAGGAACAGTGGTAACAATGTCAGCACTGGGGATGTCTTCCTTAGAAAATTTTGGAATTGTATGTTGGTACAGTGTAATTACAGGAATAGCACATGAGTGTTAAACCTGTCTCCGGGTGTTGCTTGGCTGCCTTTGAAAAGTGCATATAGTTACCTTAAAGGGAAAATGATGCTTGTTTTTAGTTATGGAGAGAACCCATGCTTATTGTAAATGTTTGGAAGAACTCAAAAGAAGATTTTTGTGAAATTTTGATGTTTTCTGCTACTTTTTTCTTGGTTGTGACCAAATTTCCTGTAAACATACTTTTATTGCCTGCTTTGATTTTACTTCGCATTATATATGACAAAATATTTTAAATGAACAGCTTAAACAAAAATATTAGAATTTAGGTGAATAAGAAAAGATAACATAGCATTTGGATAGTCCAGCCATATAAGATTATTAAAAAGTCTAAGGTCTTACATAGTATTGCCAACAAACATGCTACTATTTTTAACTCATCTTTAAATAAAGGGAAACTATCTTTGCTAATAAAATAACAAATGGGAAAGAAGAGAGATTTCAATAGCATTTTTCCATCTAATATTTACTTTCTTTGGATAAGGCACTAAATACATAGTAAAAAAACAAGCTAAGTTGAATTAAGGACCTGTTCAAGACACAGCTAAATCACCAGGTGGGGTAGGATTCCAATCTTGATTTGCCTGGACTTCTAGTTCTCTTTCTAATATACCATTCTATCTCCTCCAATTTGTAAGCCATGTGGAAGGATGAGTTTTTGGAAGAAATCCAGGACAATCATTTGGAATTCTAAAAAATTATTTGGGGCTGTAAGTCTCAATTCTACTAGTAGTGAAGAAAATCTAGGCATATTGGGCCTTTCCAGCTCCAACATTCTGTGACCGCAACTTCAGAAGGTTTTTTTGTTGAATTTTGATTAGTTCAGTTCCCAATTCAATCAGTTTTCCTTCACAGTTTTTGGTGCATATACCCAGTATTCTTGGATTCAAAGTATCTTCTCAGAGGCTTACATATAACTATAATAATAATTAGGGCAAAACATATAATAGCCCATAGGCAAAATCTGTCATTTGTAATCATATTTATCAGTTGGAAATAATAATGATTTCTTTTTGCATTGGTTTTAAAATTTCTTTAATTTCTGTCTTATTTAAATTATTTATATTGCCTGCTGTATTTGCTATTATCAGTACTTCATGTTGCTTTACATGACAAGCAAAACTTAAAAGTCAATAAGGCAACAAAATGCTGTTTGACAATATTTATACAATTTCTGATCTTATAAGCCCAGACACTGATCACTTTAAAAAAATTAGATAATCAGCAATATAAATAGAACACTGTCTAATGTTCAAAACCCCACTTCTGGGCTGGCTCTATGGTGCAATAGGTTAAGCATCTACCTCCAGCACTGGCATCTCATATGGGTGCCAATTCAAATTCCAGCTGCTCCACTTCCCATTGAGCTCTCTGCCAATGGCCTGGGAAATCAGCAGAAGATGGCCCAAGTGCTCAGACCCCTGCACCAGGGTGGAAGATCAGAAAGAAGCTCCTGGCTCCAGGCTTTGGATTGTCCCAGCTCTGCCATTGCGGCCATTTGGGGAGTGAACCAGTGAATGAAACACCTCTCTTTCTCTCCCTCTCTCTGTCTGTAACTATGCGTTGCAAGGAAATAAATATTTTTTTAAAAACCTGACTGTATATTAGAATAACACAGAAAGTCTTTCAAAAATGGTAATAACTAGACATGATTCAGATAAACTCAACAGTACTCTCTGGAGGTGATGCCTGAATATGAGAATTCTTTTAAAATTATTCAGCATAAATTCATTTAAACTAAAGAGCAGTATAGTTAGAGAGGGTAAACACTCTGCACACAAGTAGTTTTCCAGAGTTTTCTAGAGGAACTAAAACTGATGGTTAACCCTTAACATCCTAAAGTTTTTAAAATGCTTGATTTATTATCTGTAAAGATGGTGAAAATCACTGCTGTGCATGTTTGCACATTTCTTCTTACTTGCTTCTCAAATTGCTGCTCCTTTCATCAAGATGAATCTGTTCCCTACCCTATGAATTTGGGCTGACCTTATACTGCGCTGACCAACAGTATGTAGTAGGAGTGATTTCCAAGTCTAGATTTAATTCCACTCTAGCTCTCTTAGAAGGCAATGCCACCTGATGAGGCCTAGGCTACTTCTTTAAGAATCAAAGATCAGTGGAGAGAAAGGTAAACTGAGCCACCAACACTGACCTCCTGACACGTGAGTAAGACCATCTTGGCTTCCCAGGCCCGCTGCGAGCCAGACAATGTGGGTGAGAACCAGCAGAAGAAATAATTAGCTAATGCTAGCCCAAACTTATGACCAATAGAATTGGGAGCAGATAAAATTTATTAAGGTATTAAGTTTTGGGGAAGTGCATGATAAAAGGTGACTAATATAGTCATATGGTAACTATTAAAGACAAACTTGTAATTTCTTTCCTACATTGCCAAAATCAATTTTTATGTACTCCAAATATTCATTTAAATATTTTAAAAAGACTAATATGCAAACCAAAAATATTATTCAGCAAACATATCTTTCACTTTATGTCAGCAATTCAAAACAGATATTTAGATCAAAACTTGAAATGCAGGACCAAAATTTAAGAAGAGACCCTTTGGGGGCTAGCACTATGGCATAGTAGGTTATGCCTCTGCCTATGGCCTGGCATCCTGTATGGGCACCGGTTCAAGTTTTGGCTTTTCCACTTGCAATCCAGCTTTGTTCTAATGACCTGAGAAAGCAGTGGAAGATGGTCCAAATGCTTGGGCTCCTGAACCCCTGTGGGAGACCTGAAAGAAGCTCCTGGTTTCTGGCTTCAGATCAGCCCACCTCTGGCCACTGTGATCATTTGGGGAATGAACCAGCAGATGGAAGACCTCTCTCTATGTCTCTCCTTCTCTCTCTCTCTGTAACTGTCTCGCAAATAAATAAATAAATCTTTTTAAAAAAAGACCCTTTATATCATATAAATCATTATAAACATAATTCTATATCATTACAGAATTACAATTCAGTACATTCTACATTTTAAAATGCATGAATTTCTCACTTGTTACATGAAGACTCACAAGTCAAGAAGCTCAGAGGGTGAGAGGGAGGGTGGGTAGAAGGCAATATCATCATTTTCTCAGACTTGTATCTATAAATCATATTGAATCTGTCAAAAATTCATTAAAATGAAAATGGGAAAAGTTAGTATAGATATAGATACACTATATGAATGAATCCATGGACTTACTCTAAACTGTAAAGTTTCAAAACATTGCCTTTTCACAAAAATACACTAGATAACTGTTAAGTCATTTCAATTCATTTAACAACTATTTGAGCATCTATCTATACAAATTATCCATAGAAAACACCAAGGCATCTGGTTAAGTAATTCTTCAGTGATTTATGGGAAAATATAGAGGAAACAAGATTAGTTTCTGGAGTTATACTTAAAGAAATCATAAATTCTGCCTAAATAGTATTGAGAAAGACTTCAAGAAAAAAATATTTTTTAATTGCATCTTAACTTATGCAATTAAAAAGGATGCTCTGGGTTTGGCAGAAAAATCTGGGTAAATGAAACTACAAAAATAAAAAAAAGCTAAGACAAAAATATTCATAATATAGCAATTAATCCAACTCGGCTGAAACATACGGTGCAAGTATGGAAATTGTAGGATACAGCTGACATTGTATCAGCAAAAGCCTTAAATGGCATCCTAGATATTAATTTTTTTTCAACAGGCAATGGCAGTCAAAGTTTGAGAAGATCCTAGTCAAATGGACTTACTGTACTGCTTCTCAGTAAACATACCAGGCTCCAGAACACAAAGGAATTATGAAATCAAATGAAAGGCAGAGGATAGAGCAGGGTGATTAAAGGGACAGCTTCTTAAGCTATACCATTAACAAACTGAGTGACCCTGGACAACAGGCTTTTATCAGCAGAATGGCAACAATAGGGGTCAGCATCCCATATGGGTCCTGGTTCATATTCCAGCTGCTCCACTTCCAATCCGGCTCTCAGCTGGCCCAGTTCTGGCCACTGCAGCCATCTGGGGATGACTCAGTGGATGGAAGATCCCTCCCTCCCTCTCCTTCTCTCTCCCTCTCTCCCTTTCTCTGTCTCTCTATATGTGTGTGACTGTGACTTTCAAATAAATAAATCTTTTAAAAAATCATAACAATAAAGTAACCTCACAGGGTTGCCATGAAGATTGAGTAAGTAATAATACAAAGGGAATGGAGCAGTACTTGACACATAGCAAGCGATACATAAATGTTTATTGCTCTGCTGTTATTATTATTGTTATTCTTTGCCTCTAAAGTAAAAATATTATCATTGACATCAATTCTTCAAGTGTGACGTACATTTAAGGAATGTTTATTAATTTTAATTCATCAATACTAAGTTATCTCCTAAACTTTATTCTAGCCAACATTGGAACAAACATCAACAGTTTGCAGTCAAAGCTGACTACACATAGGAATTGACTAGGATGCTTGAAAAAATTTATTTGGGGCCCATTCCAGACTTTTAACACCACAAACTCTGTGGAGATTTTGAAGATCTCTCGTGGTGATGCAGCCAGTCCACAGATGAGCAGAACTACTGCACTACATATTTCTTTAAAGCATAAAGAAACCAAAGAGATCAAGGTCTCCATCCCTTCACCAAACATAAACCTCCATGCCCTGTGAAGGTGAATCCATTATATTCTCAATATTATCAATACATAATAGAAAAGTTCTGGTATTCATTATGTGTCGCTCCCCCTCTTCGTGGAGGAACGACACTAAGCCCTGCCTAGGCTTCATATCCGAGTCACGGCACCATTATGTCGCTCCCCCTCTTCGTGGAGGAACGACACAGGACCCTGCGCTGTTCTTTTCGTCTGCTCGGCCCTCCCCGGGTTTGCTGCTGGTTCTTCCCGGGTTGGCTACTGTCCCTTCCACCTCCGTGGAAGGGCGGTTCCCCCTGCCACATTCCCCACTTCCACGGGGGAGCGGCACACCGCCGGCCGGCTCTCTCGGGGGCTGCACAGGTGTTCCCCTTAGATGTTCCTGGTGCATGCCGTCTCTCTCCTCCTTTATAGTCCTCCTCCGCCAATCCCAACTCGGCTGCCCACACGCCGAGTACGCTGCTCTCCTCCAATCAGGAGCAGGTCCTGCTGTTTATTGGTTGAACTGGAGGCAGCTGGGTAGAAGCTGTTTTCTCCTCTCCCAGCGCCATATTGTAGGAGAGCAGATGCATAGAATAAGTCTTAATTCCAGTAACTTAGTCTAGTCCGAGTTGCTCCCCACAATTATGACAATACAATTAGATGCCAAACAAGCAGTATGCACAAAGATTTTGGACTTCTCAAGTGTATAGTTTTGAACTTTGATAAGATGTGTTAGTAAAAATCAAAATATCTTAGAACAAAACATAAAGGTGCATTCTCCTCCAACTTCAGTTGTGCACAAATGAACAGTACCCTTTGATGCACAAACACCTACAGTATGGGCATACCTTGGAGATACTGTGAATTTGGTTCTAGACCACCAGAAAAACAATGTTGCAAGGAAGCCAATATCACAATAATGAATCACACGAAATTTGTGGCTCCTCTGTGCATGTAAAAGCTATGTTTACACTTTCCTGTAGTGTCTTTTAAAAGTAAGCAGTATCCTTATGCCTAAAACAAATAAGCAATGTACATATCCCTGAGGACACTGAGAAAAACAAACTCAAACTGTTCCTCCTACTTCATGAGTTCATGACACAGATCACTTTTGTAATCCTAAAAGGCTTAGGGATCTGTCCCCACCAGCAATCTATGAGTTCTGTATCAGACACCATCTGGGCACTACTTAATTCAATTGAAGTTCTGACACTACCTACCTAGAGATAGCATCAGATCCCCCAGGCTGAGGACTCAGTCTCCACAGTCTGCCTCTCACTGCAGACATCAGTCACAGCTCCAGGCCTCCAGAACTTCTGACCCTCTCCCTGGGTTAATTTGAGACAGCTGCTCACACAACTCCAGGAAAGGCTATGGTACTAGTTTACTATAAAAGGGTCCTGAGTGAGGAACTTCTGTTGCCATGGAGTTGGGGCACGCCATCTTTCTTGTGTTAGGTAGTAAATCAGAAATTAGTCTATGCACATGAAAAAAGGCTTAAAGGGAAAAAAGCACCTGAGGAAAGCAATCTAGCAGCCTTGGAAGCACATCAGGGAAACAGCCAGTATTCTACACTACACGGTCCTAGCCATACTCCCAATATCTTTGCACGTGGTCTCAGCTTTGCCCCAAGGCAGGCACCCCAGTCTGATAACATTTTCAAAAATTAAAGAAAATAAAGAGAAACGAAGGAAGGAGGGGGACTGAGGGAGGGAACAGGAAGGGAGTGAAGTATGATTATCTTCTAAGAATTAAACCTATGAAATACATGACATCTGTTCTCTTTACATTAATATATTTTTAAATTAAAAAATCCTAGGGAGGAATTTATTTCCTTCCCGGCAAAGCCTTTGTCCAGGAGAAGAGGGCTGGGGAGAAGGAGGAACACAGGATGGCCCGGACCCTGTCCTCTCATACGCCCCTTTCTGAATACAGACCGTGCTCTCAGCCCTTTCCGAATGCCCCACTGGTCTATCAGGTGTATTCTTCTCAGCTCTCAGCTGCTCCCTGAGATGCCCACCTGGTCCATCAGTGTACCTCTCTCTATTAAACTTGTAACTGTACTTGCCCTGGCCTGAATGACTGGACACTCTTCTCTCAGATTCATGTGGGGCAGTGCCCACCCATTCTGATTAATGCCCTTCCTCATTAAACCTTGCTGCCTTGCTGACCACTATTCTCTGTCTCAGGTCTGAATTCTTTATTGCACAAAGACAAGAACCTCTGAGCAGTCATCTCTGCTAACACATTCTGGTTACTGGTTTACTCCCCAAATGCCCACATCAGCTGAGGTTGGGCTAGGCTGAAGTCAGAAACCATGAATTCCAGCATGGATCTCCCATGTGGAAGGTAGGAACCCAAGTGCTTGGGCCATCATTTGCTGCCTCCCAGGTATGCTAACAGGAAGCTAGGCTGAAAGCAGGCACTTCCAAGTGAGATGCAGGTGTCCCAAGTGGTAATTGTACTACAATGCCTGTATTTCTCCATACTGGGAAAGGAGTTCTTTTTATGAAATATTAGAACAGAAGAGACTGACTTAAGGAACACTAGCAAAGAAGCTAGGAGAACTGTAAACATCATAGAGACTCTGAAAACCAACACAGAGAGAAACAAAGCACAATGCCACCACTGCCACTGCCTGCTGCCTCCACCCACCAAATCCCAGATCCCTGCCAGGACCAAGGGGCTGACAAGAAGCTGCTAAACTCCACTTATATTAGGGCAAAGCAAGCAGATATTTCATTACCAGAAGGCCCCAGAGATAGAAAAAGCACTTTCTAGGTCAGACAAAAGTCCCTATGAATCCTATAGCTTTAGGAGTTCTGTGTACAAGGCCTGGAGCTACATTTGCTAGCTCTGTGCAATCTAGGTTTATGGTGAGTATGGTACAAAGGCAGGCATGGATCCTGAGTACAGGAATGTAGGTAGGCTCTTCCTTAGGTCTCTCAGGTTATGTCCCAATGACTCTGAGGAATACAGTAAAAATAGTCACAGTTCTGTAGCTGCAAGATACAGTATGGTCCTTATCCAGATCTCCCAGGGCAAGTGCCATTTATGCTGGGAAATGTGGACTGGCAGGTACCAGCCCAAAGCAGAAGAAAACAGGTAGGGCCCTCTAGATTCCTGGGCCAGCAGCAACCCATATATAATCCCAGAGAACCAGACTGAGGAAACCCCATCCACAGCTCATACCACAGGATGCTGGAAAGCCAAAGCACAGTCCCAATGTTAATGTGCATGACCTGTGAGAACTGAGGGAAGTCCCCTCTGAGCCTTGGAACTCTTGGATTGTCACTGCTGGTGCTATAAGCCCTGGAATAACATGAATTCACCCGTGTGAGCTACACTCCACTGCCATCAATGGATTATCCAGGCAGAAAACCAACAAAGATACATCAGAGCTGAACCATGCTAATGAGCAAATGCACCTGACAGACATATACAGAATATTTACCCCAACAGTTACAGAGTACACATTCTTCTCATCAGCACATGGAATATTTTCTAGGATAAATCATACATTAGGCAACAAATCAAGTCTCAGTAAATTTTTAAAGACTAAAATTGTACCATGAAGCCACAAGTAAATAAAACTAGAAATCAACATGAAGAACAAAACAAAATTTACAAAAACATGGAAATGAAACAACATGCTACTGAATGAACAAAGGATCACTCAAGAATGTAAAAAGAATTCCCAGTGTCCTGTGTTTCTTCCTCCTCCCATCTCCTCATTGCATCTTTTGAGATCATATATGTTTTCTTTATTCTGTTGATATTTATTTATGACATTTATTCCTTTGTGAATGTTGAACCACCCCTACATTTCTGGGATACATGGTGTATCATGTTTCTGAGGTAGTGTTGGATTTAGTTTGTTAATATTTTATTGAGAAGTTTTGCATGTATGTTCATGAAGGATATTGGTCTGTAGTTGTCTTTTTGTTTTGTGTCTTTGGTGTGATAGCAGAGTGATGCTGGCCTTGTAAAGTTTGGCATAATTCCATCCTTTTCATTATTTTGAAATAGTTTGAAAAGTACTGGAGATAGTTTGTCTTTAAATGTTTTATAAAGTTAGTAGTAAAGCCATCAGAACTTTTCTTTGATGGGAGAATTTTAATTACTGCTTTATTCTCATTATTTGTTATTGGTCTGTTTAGATTTTCTGTCTTCTTGATTAATCTTGGTAGGTTACACATATCTTGGAATTCATCCATTTCTTCAAGATTTTTCAATTTGGTAACGTATTTGTTCATGTTAGTTTCTTATGATTCTTTGTATATCTATGTTATCATTTGTAATGTCTACTTTTTCATCTCTGATTTTGTTTTTCTCTTCTATTTATTAGTCTGACTAAAAGTATGTATGCTTTGTTATCTTCTCAGAAAAGAAGCTTTTCATTTTGTTGATCTTTTGTATTTATTTTTAGTTTTAATTTCATTTGTTTCTGTTTCTTACCATTTCTTGTTTCTTGGAATTTGGTGCTTGGTTTGTCCTTGTTTTCCTAAGTCCTTAAGATGCATCATTAGGGCCGGCACCGCGGCTCACTAGGCTAATCCTCCACCTTGCGGCGCTGGCACACCGAGTTCTAGTCCCAGTCGGGGCACCGGATTCTTTCCTGGTTGCCCCTCTTCCAGGCCAGCTCTCTGCTGTGGCCCAGGAGTACAGTGCAGGATGGCCCAAGTGCTTGGGCCCTGCACCCCATGGGAGACCAAGAGAAGCACCTGGCTCCTGGCTTCGGATCAGCGTGGTGCGCCGGCCGCGGCGGCCATTGGAGGGTGAACCAATGGCAAAGGAAGACCTTTCTCTCTGTCTCTCTCTCTTTCACTGTCCACTCTGCCTGGAAAGAAAGAAAGAAGGAAAGAAGGAAAGAAGGAAAGAAGGAAAGAAGGAAGGAAGGAAGGAAGGAAGGAAGGACAGAAGGACGGAAGAAAGGAAAGAAGGAAAGAAGGAAAGAAGGAAAGAAGGAAGGAAGGAAGGAAGGAAGGAAGGAAGGAAGGAAGGAAGGAAGGAAGGAAGGAAGGAAGGAAGGAAGGAAAGGGAAGGGAAGGAAAGGGAGGAAGGAAGGAGTATCATTAGATTCTTTATCTGAGATTTTTTTAAAATAAATATTTATTTATTTATTTATTTATTTGGAAATCAGAGTTACATTGAATGAAAGAGAGAGGATCAGTGGCTGCAACTTTCAGGGCTGAGCCAGGCTGAAGCCAGGAGCCAGGAGCCAGGAGCTTTATCTGGGTCTCCCATGTGGGTAGCAGGGACCCAAACACTTGGACCATCTTCCACTGCTCTTCCTAGGACATTAGCAGGAAGCTGGATTGGAAGCAGAGCAGATAGGACACAAACCAGCATCCACATGGGACACCTGCTTCATCAAAATGCTGGTTCTTCTTGTTTTTTTTTTCTTTAACGTAAGCAATTACTGCTATAAATTTCCCTCTTAATACTGCTATTGCTATATCCCACAGGGTTTGACATGTTATGTTTTCATTTTTTTCAAGAGATTTTTACCAACATAGTGGCATAATCGGTTAAGCTGCCCCCTGCAATTCCGGCAGCCCATGTGAGTGCCAATTCAAGTTCCAGCTGCTCCACTTCCAATCCAGCTCCCTACTAGTGCACCAGGGAAAGCAGCAGAGGATGGCCCAAGTGTTTGCACCCTTGTGCCCACATAAGAGACCTGGATGAGGCGCCTAGCTCCTTTCGGCCTGGCCCAGCCTCTGCCTTTGCGGTCATTTGGGGAGTGAACCAGCAGATGCAGGATCTCTATCTCTATCTCTCCTCCTCTCTCTCTGCTACTCTGCTTTCAAATAAATAAAATAAATCTTAAAAAAAAGAAATACAGGAAATTGAAATGGGAAGGAGGGAGTCAAAATATCCATGTTTGAAGATGACATAATGTTGAGAATGGAAAAATCTAATCATGCTCCAAAAACCTATTAGAACTGAAACCAAGTCAGTGAAGCTGCATGATACAAAGCAACATTCAAAAACAGTAGTATTTGTATACAATAATAATGACCTCACTGATAGAGAAATCAAGAAAGAAATACCACTCACAATAGCTATTAAAATCAAATATTTGGGAACAGACTTAGCTATAGAAGTAAAAGATCTAAAAATTAAATGAAAGAAATCAAAAAGGATACAAGAAATGGAAAGATGTACTTTGTTTGTAGATAGGAGGAATTATTATCATTAAAAGGTTTATACTACCTAAAGCCATCTACATATTCAATGCAATCCCTAGAAAGATAACAAAGACATTCTCTACAGAATTAGAAAAAAAAAACAATCCTAAAATTCATGTGGAATCATAAAAGATCTGGAAGGAAGGAAGGGAGGAAGGGAGGAAGGGAGGGAGGGAGGGAGGGAGGGAGGGAAGAGAAGAAGAGAAGAAGAGAAGAAGAGAAGAAGAGAAGAAGAGAAGAAGAGAAGAAGAGAAGAAGAGAAGAAGAGAAGAGAAGAGAAGAGAAGAGAAGAGAAGAGAAGAGAAGAGAAGAGAAGAGAAGAGAAGAGAAAGAGAGAAAGAAAAGAATGAAAGAAAGAGAGAGAGAGGGAGGGAGACAGACAGGGAGGGAGGGAGGGAAAGATAGGAAGGAATGAAGGAAGGAGAGAAAGAAAGAGTGAGAGAGAAAGAAAGAAAGAAAAACAGTCAAGTAAGAGGCATCACAATAGCTGATTTCTAAGCATACAACAAAACTACTGTAATTACTATAGCAAGTCACTGGCATAAAAACAAGCATACAGATCAGTGTAACAAAATTTAAAGCCAGAAATCAAGCCAATTTTTTTTTTTTTTTTGACAGGCAGAGTGGACAGTGAAGAGAGACAGACAGAGAGAAAGGTCTTCCTTTGCCGTTGGTTCACCCCCCAGCCAATTGTTTTTTGACAAAGGGAGCCAGAACATACACTGGATAAAGGATAGTCTTGAATAAATGGTGCCAGTAAAACTGCATTTATATACACACATATATACGAATAAAATTTGATCTCTAGTTCTCATCAATACAAAAACCAACTCAACGTGGATCAAAGGTCTAAATCTAAGATAAGAAACCATCAAATTGCTAGAGGAAACTTCAAGACATGGATATGAGAAGATTTCTTGGATAAGACCACAAATATACAGGTATAACCAGACAAATGGAATTATAGCAAATTCAGAAGCTTCTGTACAGCAAAGAAAACAACAGAGTGAAGAGATGTCTGACAGAATGGAAGAAAAAATTTGCAAGCTGTGTATCTGAAAAAAGATTAATACACAGAAATATCAGCAACCCAAAAACCCAACATAAGAAAACAACCAATCCAGTTAAGAAACGTACAAAGAACCTGAATAGACAGTTCTCAAAAGAAGAAATACAAATCACTACCAAATATGTGAAAAAATGCTCAATATTACTAGCCATCAAGGAAATGTGAATCAAAATGTCAAAGAGATATCACCTTACCCCAGTCAGAATAACTATTTTCCAAAAAACAGAGAGCAACACATGCTTATAAGCATGTGGAAAAAGAATTCTTATTCATCATTGGTGGGATGTAAGTTAGTGCACCATTGTGGAAAACAGTATGGAGATTTCCTTAAAAACTTAAAAGGAAACTACCATATGATCCACCAATCTCACTACTGGGTACATACCCAAAAGATATGAACTCACTGTATCAAATAAATACCTGCTCCACTATGTTTATAGCAAAACGTTCAAAACAACGCCCAAAATATGGAATCAATCAAGATGATCAATCAGATGAATGGACAAAAAATTGTGATAAAATATATAAAAGCAGGGATGGGGAATATTTTTTTGCTAAGAGCCATTTGGATATTTATAACATCACTCACAGCCCATACAAAACTGTCGACTTAAAAATTAGCCTGCTACAGATTTACTGAATTTTGAATCCCACCTGTGATATCCTTGGCAGGATCAGACCAAATGATTTTGAAGGCTTTATACAGCCAGACATTCCCCACCTCTGATATAATGCAATACTACTCACAGTTATTAAAAAAAAAAATAGAATTTCAGCATTTGCAGCAAAATGGATGAAACTGGAGGCCATGTTGAGTAAAATAAACCAGACACAGGAAAACAAATACTATATATACTACTCCTTATAACCATGGGACCTAAAATTAACAAGAAACAAAACAAAAAACTCAATCTGAAAACATAATTGTGACTAATAAAGGCTGGGAGTGGTAGGAAGAATAAAAGAAATTTGGATTAAAAAATAGGGGAAGCTGGGTAAGGTCCATTAATGTGACTAATATACTAATAACTAATAGAAGATGTTAATAGGGGAACTAGGCTAGGGAATGCTTTGTATTGCTATCTTACCATTTTGGTTTGATAAATTTAAAATAAATAACCTAAGAATTTTTAATACTAACTTAAGTTAAAAATACATTTGCCTTATAAAATATTTTTGTCATGTAATACAACTTGAAAGTTGAAATGACTCCTTGATTCATGGACTACAGAATCGATGCTGGGTCAGCAGGCATGGAAACAACATGAACCTCCTTGTACACCAGAGTTCTTAGGTGTCCAGGTGCACTGTCAATGAGCAGCAACATTTTGAAAGGAGTCTTTTCTCTGAGCGGTAGGTCTCAACAGTGAGCTTAAAATACTCAGTAAGCCATATTGTAAACAGACGTGTCGTCATTCGGCTTTGTCGTTCCATTTATAGATCACAGGCAGAACAGACTTAGTGTAATTCTTAAGGACCCAGGATTTTCAAAGGATTAGTGAGTACATGCTTCCTCTTGAAGTCACCAGCAGCATTAGCCCAAAAAGAGAGTGAGACTGTCCTTTGAAGACCTGAAGAAAGGCACTGACTTCCGTCAAGCCATGAAAGTTGTAGATGAAATCCTCTTCCAATGCAAGGCTTTTCATCTGTGTTGTAAACCTGTTGTTTAGTTTAACCACTTTTTATCTGTGTTGTCTAAATCTGTGTTGTCTAAACCTGTTGTTTAGTTTAACCACTTTTTATCAATTAGCTATATCTTAAAGATAATGGACTGCACTTTCTGCATCAGTGCTTGCTACTTCTTGCATTCATGTTGGAAAGAGCTTCTTTCCTTAAACCTCACACACCAACTTCCATTAGCTTTACATTTTTCTTCTGCAGCTTCCTCACTTCTCTCAGCTTTCTCTGTGTTGAAGGAATTTAGGATCTTGCTCTGGATTAGACCTTGGCTTAAAGAAATGTTCTTGCTGGTTTGAAGTTGTACCTAGATCAATAAAACTTTCTCCATGTCAGCAAGAAGGCTATTTTGCTTTCTTTTAATTCATGTGTTTCGTAGAGTAGCGCTTTTAATTTTCTTCAAGAATCTTTCCTTTGTTTTACAACTTGGTCAACTGTATGGCACTAAAAACTTAGATCTTGGACTACCAGCTTTCAAAATGCCTTCCTCACTAAGCCTAATAACTTCTAGTTTTTTATTTAAAGTGGGATATGAGTGACTCCTTCTTTTATCTGAATACTTAGAGGCCATTGTAGGGTTACCAATTGGCCCAATTTCAACGCTGTAGTATTTCAGGGAATAGGGAGGCCCAAGAATGGGGAGAGAGATGGTAAAACAGTCAATGGGGCATTCAAGACACATTTATTAAGTTCACCTTCTTAAATGTGTATTACATGTGGTGACCCAAACAATTACATTAGTAATGTCAAAAGTTAGAGATCACTGTTAACAGATACAACACCAATTAAAAAAATGCAAGAATTACCAAAATGTGATTTAGAGATTGAAGTGAGCACATGCTAGAGGCAGAGTTATAAAAACCTTCAATTTGGGCCCAGCGCTGTGTCACAGTGAACTAAGCTTCTGCCTTTGGTGCCAGCACTCCATATGGACACTAGTTCCTCTTCTGATCCAGCTCTTTGCTATGGCCTGGGAAAGCAGCAGAAGATGGCCAAGTGCTTGGGTCACTGCACCTGTGTGGGGGACCCAGAAGAAGCTCCTGGCTTCAGATCAGCCTAGTTCTGGCTGTTGAGGCCATTTGGGAAGTGAATCAATGGGACAGAAGACCTTTCTCTCTGTCTCTCCCTCCCTCTGTCTGTAACTCTACCTCTCAAATAGATAAATAAAAAATTTAAAAAAAAAAACCTTCAATTTGTAAAATATTCAAAGTGAAATAAAACTGAAAATACAGTAAAGTGAGGTATGCTTGTAGTTGTAAAGATTTTTTGTTCTCTTGGATTAGCTGGGACACAATTCTCTTGCCTCTTTTGGTTAAACCCCAATAATGAACACATTTATCAATCCAGGCTAGATGATGGCATTGCATGGAAGGAACTGCACAGAATATTCCAGAGCCTGCTGGTAGCACAGTGACTCACTTCTTAGTAAACAGAAACTTGAACTTACACTCTTCTCCAAATTATCACTGATTAGTTTGGAGGCTGATTGAAATTTCTAGTTTCTATACTTAGCATAATGATTTGGAACCTACACAACTAATAAATTAATGGAATGAGGTAGCATTGATTTAGCATTAAATTTATACCATTTGAGATGAATTAAGAGTATCTTTAATACCCCATTTAGTTGACTCAGAAAAAAAAGATAACATGAGTAAAACTTGATATTTATAGTGCCTGGCTCATTAATAAATGCAAAATCTAACACAGATGAGCACCTCAAATAAAAACTACTGTCTTTATCATTATACAAATGGTCTATGGCTGTTATTATTTCTATGCACTGAAGTGGATTCTAATAGTCTGTAGAGTTTGTATACCCTTATGCTACTTGAGAGTTATTTAATGTTCCAAGATGTGGTTTATTGCTTGATGTTTTTTCATTCAGAGACCTAGTTCCAGGCAACTCAGCAAGGTAGGTCAATATTATCCTTAGTTCACTTAAGCAGGCCTTGCTTTCACTGGGCATTCTCTGTTCAGGGCCCATTAACCATTTTCAAACAATGCCTTGTACCTATTACCTTTCCTGATCCAGTTTCCCCACCCAAACTAAACTGTCCTTTATCCTACTTAGGCAGGACCCACTGGACTCATCTGATCATTTATGTCAAATTATGAGACTAACAGTGAATATATAATTAATGAATTATGCCTCCTAGGACACATAATCATTCCCAGAACACCAACAAAAAACAGATAAGTAATGTGGAAATTCCTGGTAAGGTCAGAGAAAATAGATTTTTCTGGAAGGACACATAAGTAGCTACCTCTTCTTCTAGCCTGAATCAAAGATTCTAACAAAACTATCTGAGACAGGCACATAAAGTCCTCATTCTCTACAGATGCTCATATTAAAAAAATAATAAGGTTTATTTATTTGAAAAGCAGAGCATCAAAGAGACAGATCTCCCACCTGCTGGCTCACTCCCCAAATAGCGATAACAATCAGGGCTGGGACAGGCTGAAGCCAGGAGACAGGAATTTCATCTCCCACACAGGTAGCAAGGGTCTAAATAACTGGAACATTATCTATGCCTTCCCAGGTGCATTAGCAGGAAGCTGGATTGGAATTGAGGTAGCCAAGACTTGACAGGATGCTGTTGTTGCTAAACCAGTTACGCTGCTATGGCACAATGCTGGCCCTGAGACATTTCTTAATTCCTAATATCTGTGAATATATTATATAAAATGACTTTGGAAATTCAGATTCCAGACAGAATGAAGGTGGCTCACCAGTTGACCTTAAATAACATTATTGTGGATTCTGCATTAATTTGGTGGGCCCAATTAATCACAACATCCTCATGTGAGGAAGAGGGAAGCAGAAAAGAAAGAACTAGGAAGATGACATTATGAAAAAGGCCTTACCAGGTACTGCTGACTTTGAAGAGAGAAGACAGACACAGGCCAAGATGCAGATAGATTGCAGAAGATAGAAAAGGTTAAAAAAATAAATAAATAAAAAATAAAAACAAAAACAAACAAAAAAAAACAGATTTCTCTGGAGAGTCTCCAGAAAGGAAGGCGGCCTGCCAAACACACCCGGATTTCAGTCTAGTAAGATCTATTTCAGAATTCTAAACCCCAGAAGTATAATAAATTTCTATGTCTTAAATAACTAATTTGTGGGGGCTGGCACTATGGCACAGTAGGTTAATACTCTGCTTGTGGCACCGGCATCCCATATAAGACCGGTTCTAGTCCTGGCTGCTCCGCTTCCAGTCCAGCTCTCTACTATGGCCTGGGAAAGAGGCAGAAGATGGCCGAAGTCCCTGGGCCCCTGCACCCACATGGGAGACCAGGAAGAAGCTCCTGGTTCCTGGCTTCAGATTGGCACAGTTTCGGCCATTACAGCCATTTGGGGAGTGAACCAAAGGAAGGAAGACCTTTCTCTCCGTCTTTCCTTCTCACTGTCTGTAACACTAACTCTCAAAATAAATTTTAAAAAAGTTAAAAAAAATAACTAATTTGTGGTCATTTGTTAGAGTAGCAATAGGAAACAAATATACTGTCAAGGTACACAGAGGGAGCTGGTAACTTCATATCCTTAAAATACATGCTTGATACTTATCCAGGTGGATTATGCTACTGCTTTATATGAGAAGTTGTCCTATTTATAACTGCTAGTAATTAGCCTAAAAGATTATAAAATTCTGTTGGAAATAAAAGAAAAAAAATAAGACCTAACACCAAAACCAATTTAATATACACTATAAAAATATCTTAAAATATTTAATGAAGACAAAAAAACTATAGTTAATGAAATGAAGTCATTGGATGGATACTAGTCATTGTTCCAATCCCTCTTTTATTCAAGAATGTGGAAAGTATGGTTTGTCAAATGCAAGTCAATAAAACTCTGCTAAACATCAACCTATGGATGATTCACTGTGATCTGCAACCTAACATCATATCACTCTCACCTGCCAGTACCACATCCCACACTGAAACACTTGCCGCTGATTCTGTCATGAATTTATAGGTCATACCTACACTGTACATCACACCTGAAACTTCAAAAACAGGATCTATACAACCAACTGTAAATCCTCAAAACTAAGTTATCCTAAGCATTAACCCAGACTAGCTGTTTTATCCCCTCGGAACAAATCTATAATGAATTGACAGGCCCTTAGCTGATGAAGAGAAGGTCTTACTATGATTCTGTAAGCTCTTTCTCACAAAACACAAAATCTCTTACCTTTTGATTTATCAAGAGATGAAAAATATGCCACTCTATTTTCTACCCCAGTATATGAATTTCTCTGAGGGAAAGAAATAATTCTGATTGTTTTGCTCCTGGAGGAAACTTGGTGCCCTCTGCTGTTGGAAAACATGGTGATCCATTTCACTTTTAAGAAACTAGCACTTCAGAGGGAGTCATAAAAGCACAAATTTAAGAGCTCTTCTGCATGTCCTAGTGGAACACAGACACAGTTAGTTCTTAGTGGAGAGTTTTGGTCATGGGTTATTAAACATTCAATTTTTATTCTGATGGAGTATTAGAAAAAGCGTTATTTAAAAGTTGAACCTCTTAGGTAAAAGAATACTTGCTTATGTTATCTACGTTAGAGATTTTCTCTCCAGATTTCAAAGAAGAAAGGTAAGTGATCTAAGATTGTGCAGCAAAGCAATGAATAAAAAGGGTATCACATTATTAGAGTAGTGTGACTTATAATTGGGTTTTCAACATTTTATAAAACAGAACAGAACTGAAGATCAAATCTGTGATGATTGGGCCAGTGCAGTGGCATAGTGGGTAAAGCTGACACCTGTAGTGCTGGCATCCCATATGGGCACCAGTTCGAGTCCCACCTGCTCCACTTTCGATCCAGCTCTCTGCTATGCTCTGGGAAAGCAATGGAAGATGGCCCAAATCTTTGGGCCCCTGCACCCACATGGGAAGACCTGGAGGAGGTTTCTGGCTCCGGATCAGCACAGCTCCGGCTGTTGCAGCCAACTGGGGAGTGAACCAGCTAGCAGATGGAAGACCTCTGTCTGCTTCTCTTTCTGCCTCTCTTTCTCTGTAACTCAGACTTTCAAATAAATAAATAAATCTTTAAAAAAAAAAAACTTGTGATGATACTACCCAGCATAAGAAATAAAACATAAATAAAACATAATTAACAGAGTGGGAGCCTTCTATATAGCACTCCAGAACATACTCCCCACACCCTTAAGGGAATAAAGGGTCTTACTGACCACGTCCAGCCACGGACAAGATTCCAGGCATCTTCTCAGCTGGCAGACGTATGCAAGCTGATATAGTGGGCTTTCCACACGTGAGACTTGCATTTCAGCATGGGACAAGTTTCAAGAAGGTTTGAATAGGACAATGAGGCATTGCCAAAAAGTGCCTGGCTTGAAAAATGAGTAAGGGCAGAAACGGGGCAATGAGAGACAAAACAGATGGGCAGAGTCCATCTTGGTTGATATAGCAAGTAAATTAAACCACTGTGGAGGTTTGGAAGCAATTTCCCAGGAGGCACACAAGGCCCAAAGAGCTGAAGACACCACCTAATGATATTCATCAAACACAGCTAACACTAAGCTCAGAACTACAGTGTAAATTTCAGATTTCGGTGTTACTCTGATGATTCTGATTTTACCTATCCCAAACAAGTTAACACTACACAAAACTTGGTACCTTAGTCCACTGGTATACTATAACAGCATCCTTGAGACTGTGTGATTTCTAAAGGACAAAAAATTATTTTCTCATAGTTCTGGAGGCTGGAAAGTCCAAGATCAAGGCGCTGATATTTAGCCTGGCGAGAGCCTTCTTGCTGCTTTCTCAGGGTGGACAGGCAAGAGAGTAAACCAGCCAAATGCTGCTATAAAGCATGCCTTAATCCCACGAACAAGGAAAGAGCCCTCATGACCCAATCACCTTTTTTTTTTTTTTTTGGACAGGCAGAGTGGACAGAGAGAGAGAGAGACAGAGAGAAAGGTCTTCCTTTGCTATTGGCAAGAACAAGTCAGGAGCCTAGAACTCAATCTGGGTCTCTCGTGTGAGTGGCAGGGACCTACCTGGGTAATTAGCACTGAGCTCCTAGTGCACGCTAGGCCTGGTGCTACTCTAGCAGCTTCATGGTTTCCTCAGCATCAAACATAAGTTTCTGTCACGGTAGCATAATTCTTCACCAGCTGATCACAGGCCCCCTCCTGTCACCACTTTTCCTGCCTCTATACAATTTTCCTACTCTCTCCCAGTCAAGCTTTCTCTTTGTGATTGCTCTTGGACTCTCAGTGACATCTCAAGGTCCTGGCCAAAGCACTCTTCTATTAAGTAAATTTCTGGCCAAACTTATCTATGTTACGGGATTGCTGCAAACACACAAGAAAATTATCACTGAAATTCATATGTACCTTCCCCCAGTAGACTCAAAGGTCTCAGGGGAGGGATATGTCATCCATTGTTATATACTTAGCACAATTTCTGGCAAGGAATAAACTACTCAATAAGCATTAATGAAGGAAAGGAAGAATGAAGAATAAAGCTACATGTTTCCTAAATCATCAAAATGTTCCCTAAATCATCAAAAAAGGATAAAACCCAGTTCCCTACTAATGTGTCTGGGAAAGCAGTGGAGGATAGTTTAAGGGCCTGGGACCCCTGCACCCATGTGGAAGACCCAGAAGAAGCTCCTGGCTATCTCTTTCTTGAAAGAGTACAGAACAATGATTAAGAGCATAAGCTGGCCGCAGCTCACTAGGCTAATCCTCCACCTTGCGGCGCCGGCACACCAGGTTCTAGTCCAGATCGGGGCTCCAGATTCTGTCCCGGTTGCCCCTCTTCCAGGCCAGCTCTCTGCTGTGGCTAGGGAGTGCAATGGAGGATGGCCCAAGTCCTTGGGCCCTGCACCCCATGGGAGACCAGGAGAAGCACCTGGCTCCTGCCATCGGATCAGCGCAGTGCGCTGGCCGCAGCGGCCATTGGAGGGTGAACCAACGGCAAAGGAAGACCTTTCTCTCTGTCTTTCTCTCTCACTGTCCACTCTGCCTGTCAAAAAAAAAAAAAAAAAGAGCATAAGCTTTCAGAACTAGATTATCACATACTAGGTGTGTGAGCATAGGGAAGGCATCTGACTCTCAGAGCCTCAATTTCTTCACATATAAAATGAATATCATAATAGAAATTATCTTATGAAATAGTGTCAGAAATAAAAGAAATCAAGTCCTCAGAAAAACATCTGGCATACAGTAAGATGAAGTAGACACAATCACAAATCCCCAAAGATATTCATGTCCCAGTTCTTAGACCAATTACCTTACATAGCAAATGAGACTTTACACTTATGCCCAAAGTAAGGACTTTGAGATAGGAGATTACTCTGGATTATCCAGGTGGGTCCACTGTAATCATATGGATCCTTGAAAGTGCAGAGAGAGGATGTGCTGAAAGAAGCCAGGGGTTAGAATGATGCCATTACTGAAAAAAGGCAACAAGCTAAGGAATGATGGCAGACTCCTGAAGATGGTACAGATGGTAGCACATTCTACTGCAGATCCTCCTGAAGCAATGCATCCCTGCCCACACCTTGATTTTGTGCCCCATCAGGCTCAGTTTCTCACTTGTGAACTCCAGAACTGTCAGATGACAAAACTGTGTCATTTAGGCTACAATGTTTGAGGTAACTTGTTACAGCAGCAACAGGAAGCTAATATAATGCATATAAGACAATTATTAGCTTTTCCTCTTTCTGTTAAAAATCATTTCTAACTGCAGTGATAAGTCACACTGACAACATGTATTCCTGTGACGTGTTGAAAACAGCATTGCAGCTCCACGGCCTTCCTCCCAAATCTCTATGTGCAGAGAAGTGTTACTCTAGCAGGCCTGTCTCCAATTACAACGTTGGCCCTTGGCTGGCATAAAGGGACCTTGAATTTTGGAAGGGCTCCCACCATTATGATTGATGAGAGTGGTTCACTGTGCCTAAATTGTTTGTACAAACACTGGTTTATGCTGAATACATGTATTCATGTTTTTCCTCAGGGAGTCTATCATTTTTATATGTGTTAGGCAGAGGGCACCTATATGGCCAGACCCGAATAAAAACCTAAGGTGCAGAGCAAGCATTTGACATAGAGCCAGTTAAGAGGCCTATATCCCATATTGGAGGGGCTGGGTTTGAGTTCCAGCTCTGTCCCAGATCCTAGATTCCATTAATATATACCTTGTGAAGCTTGAGTAGTTATGGATCCAGTCCCCAGCTCCCGTCTGACCCAGCCCTAGCCACTGTGGGTATCTGAGGAGTGAACCAGTATATGGAGGCTGTGTCTCCACCTGATTTTAAAAACAAACCAAAAAACTTAGGTGCTGAATCGACAATGAGCTTCCCTAGTACACAGCATTCCACACTTGTCACAACTTATTGCTGAAAGAATTAACCAAATTCTATGTAACTCCATAGGGAGAGAACTCTTGGAAGCTTCTCTGGTTTCTTACAGATTTTGCCCATGCACCTTTTATCCTTCGCTGATGTTGGTTTGCACCCATTTTTTGGAATAAAACATAGCTGTAAATATGACTATATACTCAGTCCAGAGGGTCCTATTAGCAAATCATTGAATGTGGGGGTTGTTTGTGGAACCTGTGAAATAACCTATTACCCCAATCTTATTGTGGGAAAAACTTCAAACTCCAGATGAGAGTTACTCTACAAAATAACCACTATTTCTCAAAACTGTCAAAAATCATCAAAAACAAGGGAAGTCTGACAAATCATAACATCCGAGAGGAACTTAATGAGACATGACAACTTAATGTAATATGGTATTCTGGGTAAGATCCTGATTCAGAAACAGAGCATTAGGTAAAAACTAAGGAAATCTGAATAAGGTATGGCCTTTAATTAACAATAATGTATCAATATTGGCTCATTAATTATGACAAATACATATATTAATGTTAAGATATTAATGGTAGAGGACAAGGGGGACCTTTTTGAATTACCTTCACAACTTTTCTATAAACCTAAAACTATCCTAAAATTACAAAAAATTCTAAAATTAAAAAAAATTTTAAATTCTTGAGCACCTATTAAGTATACACTATTGTGCTGAGCAAAAAAATTATCAATTTATATCATTCTATTCCATACCTACTCACTTATCTATATTCTAAAGTTATATGAAATAGTAGGAAGGCAAATAAGATATTCAGTTGTGTGTATTTAAATTGATTATATATTTATATCTTATTATTCTAGTAAATGGTGACTTCTGGGAAGCAGAAGCAGATGAGAAGTATCAATATGTTGGGCAAGACCAATTTCTGCAATTCTAAAATGAAGAGGGGACAACATATTGAAATAATAATTTCACACAAAGTAAACAACAAACACCAATCTGTCTTAATATATGACTGAAGGTCATAATGTTATTTTAGTCTATTAAGTACCTTCTTTCCTAAAAGGCCATTTCATAATTATGTTTCTGTGTTAATAAAAACATAAAAATCTATATCATGTAATTAAAATTGTCAATTTTCATTATTTAAGTTTTTCATTTCAACAAACCATTAATTTTCTCCTAGAGGAGAATGAATGGGGAATAATTCTCCAATATTTCTAAAGCACAGATAGCCAAATATATATTTGGAGAGGAAGGTGTTTAGCCAGGCAGTAATATGCTGGTTAAGATGCCTGTGTGTCATGTCATAGTGCTTGGGTTCAATTCCTGGCTCAGGATCCTTACTCCAGCTTCCTAATGCAGGAGGCAGAAGTGATGGCTGAAAAAATGGGCACCTGCCATCCACGTGGGAGACCTACACTGAGTTCTAGGCTCCCAGTTTCTGCCCCAGCCTAGCTTTTGTCAAGCCCTGGCCATTATGCAGCATTCAGAGAGTAAACCAGCAGATGGGAGCCATCTCCCTGTCTCTTCCTTCCTCTCCTCTTTCTCCTATCTCGTCTCGTCTCCTCTCTTCTCCTCCTTTCCTGTATCTCTCCATCTCAAGTAGATAAAACTATATATATATACATATATATGTATATATATATATATATGGAGTGTGATTTGTATGTGATCTGAAAAAGAGTCAAGTGATAAGATTGTAAATGAATGCCTTTAGAAAGAGTGAAAAAATAAAAATGGTCCCTATGTGCAAATCTATGAAAATGAAATATAATGCCTTTGTGGATGGCATATGTTCTCCAGATAAATCTGAATAAGCAGGTTTTTAATATAATTTATTAGCCTGTATTGTTCTCAGTGCCTAAATAACACCTTTTCAATAATACAAGTTGCCTTAACTCATTTTGTTCTCTGAGAAAAATGTGATAAAAATATTGCATTGCTTTATTATACTCATAATATGTGGTCAATGATTTTAGATTTTCATTCACAATATCCCTTAGAAACATAAGGTGAGCTCTCTTTTTTCACAATGTTTCCTGTGGCCTTTAAAGAGACATTTTCTTTTGTTCATACTAAATAGATCCAAAGTCAGGACAATCAAAAATGATAGAATAAATTGCTGTTTAAAAAATATTTATTTAGAAATACTATCCAAAGATACTAGTGGTAGTTTTATTTTTTTTTTAATCCAGAGGATGATATATTTTGCCTTAGGATTTTTTTTATTAAATTCCTCAATATGCTGAAATTTTAGCCTTTTCATGCCAATAACTTAAGCAAACTAAGTGGGCCAAAGAAATCAGAAAATAGTATGAAATGAATATAAGAATTCAGTTATATAACAAAATTTAATTATAAAATGAATGCAGTAATTAAGGAAAATTTAAGAATTAAAGGCTTAGAAGAGAAAAAAAGATGGGATCAAATGAGTAGTATAAGTTTCCACCATTAAAAAAAAGTTAAATGAGAAAGGTAAATTCAAAGCAAAGGAAATAAATAATAAAAACAGCAGAAATCAATGACTTTGAAAACAATAAAACAAAATACACAGTTATTCTTAAGTGTTAAAATTTAACTGAAATGTGATCCCTGTTAAACATAAGAGTGGGAATAAGAGAGGGAAGAGATGTACAATTTGGGACATGCTCAAGCTGACTTGCCCCAAATGGTAGAGTTGGAAACATACCAGGGGATTCCAATTCAATCCCGTCAAGGTGGCATGTATCAATGCCATCAAACTAGTCCAAGTGATCAATTTCAGTTCACAATTGATCATAATGAAAGGACTAAGAGTCAAAGGGAGCACATAAATAAGTCTAGTGCCTGCTAATACTAACCGATAGAATAAATAAAGGGGAGAGTGATCCAACATGGGAAGTGAGATACTCAGCAGACTCATAGAATGGTGGATGTCCTAAACAGCACTCTGGCCTCAGAATCAGGCCTAAAGGCATTCGGATCTGGCTGAAAAGCCCATGAGAGTATTTCAGGCATGGAAAGCCAAGACACTCGGGGGGGAGGGGGAACTAAATGAAAGATCTCTGTGAGATGCCAGTGGAAAGAACAGGTCTTCAAAGAAGGAGGTACCTTTCTCTGAAGGGAGAAGAGAACTTCCACTCTGACTATGACCTTGTCTAAATAAGATAAGAGTCGGAGAACTCAAAAGGCTTCCATAGCCTTGGAAACTCATGACCAGAGCATAGGGAGATTACTGATGCCATGAACAGGAGTGTCAATTTGTAAAGTCAACAACAGGAGTCACTGTGCACTTACTCCTCATGTAGGATCTCTGTCCTTAATGTGCTGTACATTGAGATTTAATGCTATAACGAGTACTCGAATAGTATTTTTCACTTTGTGTTTCTATGGGGGTGCAAACTGTTGAAAGCTTTACTTAATGTATACTAAACTGATCTTCTGTATATATAGAAAATTGAAAATGAATCTTGATATGAATGGAAGGGGAGAGAGAGCGGGAAAGGGGAGGGTTGCGGGTGGGAGGGAAGTCATGGTGGGGGAAGCCAATGTAGTCCATAAGCTGTACTTTGGAAATCTATATTCATTAAATAAAAGTTACAATAAATAAATAAATAAATAAAATCATATGAGAGACAAAAAAACAATCAAACAATAGAGAAAAATCACTGATATCTCAAGATATTTTTGAAAAGATTAATAAAACTGATAAACCTCCAGAAAAATTTAAAAAATTAAAAAGAGAAGACATATATTACCATTATTAGAATTGAAAAATCTGTATCACTATAGACCCCAAAGAAAAAAAAAGGATAATAAATACATACTATGAACAATGCTACACACGTAATTTTTAAAACTTAATTCCTTGAAAATAACAAATTACCAAAATTAACCCTGTGTCTTCCAGCAAAGACATCTTGAGGCCAGGTTGTTTCATTATCAAACATTTTCATTTTAGTATTTTTTTTTATTCTAGTACCATTGGTTGAACTCTGTAATTAACACACAATTATTCTTAGGTGTTTAAATTTTAACTGAGAAGTGATCCCTGTTAGGAATTTGGAAAACATTATGTTGAGTGAAATAAGCCAATCCCAAAGGGACAAATACCACATGTTCTCCCTGGTAGGTGACAACTAACTGAGCACCAAAAAGGAAACCTGTTAAAGTGAAATGAATATTATGAGAAACGGTGACTTGATCAGCCCTCACCCTGACTGTTGATAAGCAGCTTAATATGTTATCCTTCTTAGTATTTTTTTTGTTTGTTCTACTTAATACTTTTGGTTGAATACTATAATCAATACACAATTCTTCTTAAGTCCTGAAACTTAACTGAAAAGTGATCACTGTTAAATATAAGAGTGGGAATAAGAGAGGGAAGAGATGTGCAATTCGGGACATGCTCAAGCTGACTTACCTCAAACAGTAGAGTTAGAAACATACCAGGGGATTCCAATTCAATTCCATCGAGGTGGCATGTACCAATGCCATCTCACTACTCCCAGTGATCAATTTCTGTTCACAATTGATCGTAATGATAGGACTAAGAACCAAAGGGATCACGTAAACAAGAATAGTGTCTGCAAATACTAGCTGATAGAATCAAAAAGGGAGAGAATGATCCAATATGGGAAGTGAGATACACAGCAGACCCATAGAATGGCAAATGTCCTAATAGCACTCTGGCCTCAGAATCAGCCCTTAAGGCATGCAGATCCGGCTGAAATGCCCATGAGAGTATTTCAGGCATGGAAAGCCAAGACACTCTGGGGGAAAAAAAAAACTAAATGAAAGATCTCCACGAGTGAGATCCCAGTGGAAAGAATGGGTCATCAAAGAAGGAGGTACCTTTCTCTGAAGGGAGGAGAGAACTTCCACTTTGACCATGGCCTTGTCTAAAAATGATCAGAGTCAGTGAACTCAGGGGGCTTCCATAGCCATGGCAACTCATGACAAGAGCCTAGGGTGATTACTGATGCCAAAAATAATATTAATCTTTTACAATATTTTCCAGGAAGCAGAAAAGCAGAAAACTAACTTTAATGGTAGAGCTACTTTGATATCAAAACCACACAAAGACAATACAAAAAAAGAGAAAATTTCAGACAAATATCCTTTATGACAGAGGCACAAAAGAAAAAAAAAAAAAAGAAAAGAAAAAGCCTTAAAACAATCAGCAAAATAATACCCAGCACTATATAGAAAGAATAATAACAACAAAGTGAAGCTCACTGTGGGAATATAAGACTGGCTCAATTTTTGAGAATCAATATATTAACACTCAAAACACTTAATTATATACATTGAAAAAGATAAACCATTTGACAAAATTCAACTTCCATTCAGGACAAAATCATAAGCAAACTAGTAATAAAAGGAAGCTTCCTTGGCCTGATAAAGAGTATCTCCAGGAGCCAGGATTTTGGCAAAGGGGGTAAGTTGCTGCTTGTGATACCAGCATCTCTACCAGAGAGACACTCTAAGTCCCAGCTGTTCTCTTCAGATCCAATTCCCTGCGAGAGTGCTGGGAAGGCAGCATAAGATGGCCATGGTACTTGGGCTCCTGTCACCCTTGTGGGAGACCAGGATGCTATTCCTGGATCCTGTCTTCAGTCTGGCTCAGTACTGGCAGTGGCAGCCATTTGGAGAACTGAACCAGTAGACAGATGATCTCTTCCTCTCTGTTTTTCCCTCTTCTCTCTGTCACTCAGCCTTTCATATAAAAAAGTTTTTTTTTTTTTTTTAAAGAGAATTTACAAAGAACCTACAACTAACAACATACTAACTGATGAATGTTTTCCTAGACATCAGGAAAAAGACAAGGATGTCTGCTCTACAACTTCTATTTAGCACTGTCCTGAGGTTCAACTCAGTACAACACAAGGAAAAAAAAATGAAAAAATCCAGATTGGAAAGGAAGAAAAAGGTAGTTTTTACTTGCAAGTAAAATGATTATCTAAGTACAAAACCTAATGTGATTTACCAAAAAATAAAAACAAAAACCCACTATCATTAATACCCGACAGCAGAAAAATGGCAGGATTGAAGATCAAAAGATAAATATTAATTGCATTTCTGTATATTATAATAAACAAGTAGAAATTAAAATTAAACATTATTATTTATAAAGAGTGTTAAAATATAAAAACATAGTTGTAAATCCAACTAAAATGTTAAAAATCTGTACTGTCAACATCGCAAGACAAAATCAAACAAAAATAGTGCTTTAAACACCATCAATGTCCAATTGTAAATCAATAAATTAAAAAAAAAACTTTACCCGCAAAGAAGAAATACTTAAGTATAAATCTAACAACACAATTTCTGAATGCTGAAAACTGCAAAATATTGATGAAATAAATCAAAGACCTAAATTAAATGAACAAACATGTTCACATTGATCTATATACATTTAACACAATTTCAACCAAAATCCCAATATAATTTTCTTTTAATTTAAAAAGGCTAATTCTAAATTTTATATAGAAAATCAAAGGAACTAGAATAGCTAAAACAATTTTGAAAAAGAACACTTTTGGTGGAAGATTCACAGTATCTTATGTTAGGACTTAGAATAAATCTACAATAAACAAGAGAAAATACTAGCAAATACAGACATAAAGATTAACTGAACAAGAGTCCAAAAACAGATGCACACATATACAGTCAAGTGATTTTTGACAAAGCTGCAAATCATTTCAAAGCAAAGACAGTGTTATTAACCAACAGTGCTCGAAAAGCTGAGCAACTCTATGCAAAATAATGGACTTTAAAATGAACCTCACACCTTATTTTAAAAATCAATCTAAAACAAATCACGATCCTCAATGTATAAAACTATTAATACTTTTAGAAGAGAACACAGGGAAAATCTTCCTAATCTATGGTAAGATAGAGTTCCTAGACATGACACCAAAATTATGAACTACTTTAATAAAAACTGAAAAATTGACTTCACCAAAGATAAGCCAGTTTTTCTGGTGAAAAACAGGTAAGAGAATAAAAAGACAAATTACAGACTAGAATAAAAATCACATATCCAAGGCAGGACCTGTTTCCAAAACATGCAAACAACTCTCAAAATTAGGAAGAAGATAGCCAATTAAAAATTGAACAAAGGAAGTGAGGAGATATTTCACTAAGGGTTATATAAAAATGAAAACAAGCATAAGAAAGATTCTCAACATTATCATTCAAACACAAATTAAAACCACAAGGTGACACTACTATATTATATATGTATAGTATTTAAATGAAAATTACTGAGGATACCACATGCCTGCTTTCAAGGACACACAGCAAATGAACTCCCTTACATTACTGCTTAGTGCAAAATGGTAGTCATTATGGAAAACAATTTGACAGTTTCTTAGTTAAATATACACTTACCATGTGATTCAGCAATCCCACTCCTGGGTATTTAACCTAAAGAAATAAAAATTCAGGTTCACAAAAGAACATGTGCATGAATGTTTATAACAGTTCTACTCATAATTGTTAAAACGTGGAACAACCCACCTGTCCTTCCACAGCTGAATGGATAAACTATGGTTCATTCATATGATAGACTGACACTGAACTATAAAAAAGAATTGTAGGTATAGGGTGCTTCAAAAAGGTTCTGGAAAATGGAATTAAAAGATAAGTTTTCTTGCTGGAAAAAAAATTTAATCCATCCAGAGAATCTTCATAAAATATATTTTCCACAAATTTTTTGAAGTATATTCAACAAGTTGGATGAATTCATAGGCAAAATGTTTTTTGATTTTTATTTATTGGCAGGGGGAAGACAGAATGTACCCCCATCCACTGGTTCATTCCCTCAAATGCATACAACAGCCAGAGGTGGTCTGAGCCAACACTAAGAGCTAGGAACTCATTCCAGTTCTTCGATGTAAGTGACAGGAACTCAATTACTTGAGCCATCGCTGCTGCCTCCCAGGGTCCCTGTTAGCAGGAAGCTGGAGTCAGGAATCAGAGTTAGGTATTATACCCAGGTATTCACATATGGGACACAGGCATCTTAATCAGTGTCTTACTACTAGCCTAAATATCTTTCCCCTCACAGGCAATTGTGCTGAATGAAATATGCCAGTCTCAGAATGGATGTTGTGTACAGTGGTTAAAAGACCTCTTAGAATACCCGTTTTCCATATTGAAGTGTCTGGGTTTTAGTCCCAGCTCTGCTTCTGATCTCAGTTTCCTGTTAACGTCAACCTAAGAGGCAGCAGGTAATGGCTCAAGTGGTTGGGTTCCTGCTATCCACATGTAAGACTTGGATTCAAGACTCCCGTTCAGCTTGGCCCAACTCTGGCAGTCGCAAGCATTCAAGGAGTGAACTCGCAGATGGAAAATTTCTCTATCTTTCTCTGTTTCTCTGCCTTTCAAATAAAAATCAATCAATAAATTAATAAAAATTAAAAAGAAGCCAGTCTCAGTGTGGATATTTAGTGTAGCAGTTATGACATTCCCAGGCCATTATCTGAGTACATGGGTTCAATTGCCAGCTCTGGCTCCTGATTTCGGATTCTGGGAAGCAGTGGTGACAGGTCAAGTTATTCCATTTCTGCCTCCTATGTGGGAGACCTGGCTTGCGTTCCTGATTCCTGGTATCAGCCCTGGCCCAGCTTCAGACAATGCAGGCATTTGGGGAGCGTAACAGAAGAGGGAGAGCTCTCTTTTTCTTTGAATGTGTTTCTCCCCCACCCCAAATATGTTTTTAAAGAAGTCTCGGAAGATTATATACAATAATACGTATAATTTGATTTTGTATAAGACTATAACAGTATCAAAAAATAAAGTTTAAATAATGGAGAAAAGATCAGAAGTGGTTTTCCAGGATTAGGGATGGAAAAGGGTGTGATTATGATGGCACATAGCATAAAGAAGCTTGGTGGGGAAGTGTTCTGTGTCCTTGCTGTGGTAGTCATTATTTGCACTCTATACATGTTTAAATCATAGAGCTATAGTTATATGCAGGAATGATTCAATTTTACTGCATGACAATTAAAAGGGTGGAGCTATGCTGGATAAAAAGGGGTTTGCTGGTTAAATGCAGTTCAGTATTACGTCTTTCCCCAAATTAAAGGCTCAATTAACTTTGGTAGAACAAAACCACTGAAAGCTGGCTATAGTTTCTGGTTCCATAGCATTCTTATCAACAATACAAAGCTTCAAAAATTTAAATTGTTTTTGTAGTGTCATGAACACTATCACAGTATATACCACTGAAAGATGTCTAGCTTACAGAAAAAAAATCATTAAAAATTACAAATCATAATCAAAAATCCAGATTTCTCAAATAAGTATTCTAAACTTAAAAAAATTATCTTTAATAGTAGTACCTTTTACTGTATATTTTATATGCTTATCTTCTTCATTTAAAAAAAAAGGGAAGGTGTAGGATCTGTATTGAAGTAATATTCAGGGATCTACATTGTGGACCAGCAAGTAAACCACTTCTTGCAATGCTGGCAACCCATAACTGAGTGCCAATTCAAGTCCAGGTTGCTCCACTTCAGATCCAGCTCCCGGTTAAAGCACTTGAGAAAGCAGTACATAACACCCCCAAGTATTTGGGTCTCTGCCACCCGCTTGGAAGACTCAGATGGAATTCTAGGCTCCTTGCTTTGGCCTGGCCCAGCCTACTATAGGCATTTGGGGAGTTAACCAGAGGATGGAAGAGTTCTCTTCCTCTCACTCTCTTCCTTTCATTATCACTCTGCCTTTCAAATAATAAATAATTTTTTTTTTTTTAAAATGAAGTATCTATTCAAAGGAATGGTATTTCAAATAGGCATTTGAAAAATGTTTACAGAATTAGTTACTCTTCATCAAATATGGAATGAGCTGCATAACTACACCATTAATTTACTTCAGATAGTAACTCTTATGAGGACATCTTTTGCTTGTTAGTAAAAACATTTAAAAATGATTATTATTCTTTCTAGCTATACTCATGATATCTACTCATATCATTAACTAAGCAAATTTCTATGTAGCCTACTCTTTTAAATTTTTTTTGCTGAAGAGTCTTTGGACATTTGTTTGCCCATAGCTCCTGTGCAAGCAAACCTTCTAAGATTCTGCTATGCCATTCCCTTCAGTGACCTGTCACAGATCCAGGACTTATTATCTGTTGTCCATTAGCTAAGCAGATTGGGCGAATCATAGGTGTGTGAATGAATAACTTCATCTATACAAAAAAAAAAAAGCCTTTACTTTGCTCTTGCTTTAGCCTGAGTCTAAACCATGTAAAAATAGAGCATTCTTATGCTGGAAAATGATTAATGGTGAACCTGAAGTTTTCACAAGTACTTAGCCTAGAAATTAAAACATCTTTAAAACTGCAAAGATGTAATCTGCATTTATTTACATTAACAGAGCAAGTATAATTTTCACAGTTCTTTTAAATTTCCAATTGCTAGAGAATTAAGAGCCTTGTACATTAATTATTTTAAGGTATTCTTCTGAATAATCATACCTAATGTATGTAGGCTTATAAAAATTCAATAAAAATTTCAATTTTAAAGCTTCAACAAATTAAACCAGGAAGCATATTATAATGATGTTAAACATATCCAGTTTTTACATAATATATACTTTGATGTCACATTACACCATCACTTCCAAATAAACCAAACTGAAATGCTCTTGTTGACAGTAAGTTAAAAATATAATAGTTACCTATAATTATAATTATGGCATGTAACTGAAAGAGGATAAAAATAACTCATCTGATGAAAGTCTTCAATGCAGTAATTTTATTTTACTGATTTTATCACTAGGATCATATGCCACAATGAGTTCACTTAACAAAGTTGCAACTTTCTATATTTTAGTTCTTTGGATATTAATATTCAATGCACTGATTAATAAGACCTATTATTAATATTAATAAGTAAATAATAAAGACAAATTTTTAAAAGTTTGTACAGAAACATACCAGTCCCCAGTCTCCCAGGTTTTCATGAGTGTCTCATCCATTGATTTAATTGTTTTCCTCAGCACCTAACACTTACTATGCAGTCCTTTCACAATCCCACCCTGAAGTATATTGGTATAGGTGCATAATTAGTTCAAACCACACAAAATTAAAGAAAGGGTGAATTATTCTTTAAATAATTTCCACAATTTAGCAGTTAATCACATCTGAATCATGTAAATATAATTAAGTAATACTGCTTGCAAATATCCGTTGAATGTAAATGTGATTTTTTAAAAATGCATGTCACCTGATAGTTTAACTAAGGGAAACATTTTGTCCAACTTAATCTGAAATAAATTCACTGCAAAACAAGTTCAGTATCTAATAAATTTAAAGTATATGTAGCAAACAATTCAATCTTACTATCATGAGATTAACATTCCTCTAAAATATTAGCTGAATTGGAAAAAAGAAACCATACAAAGGAGACTTTTTCTAAACATAAATGAAGCAGAGAGACAGAATTCTACATAACAATTACAACTGGTCTGCATGATTATTAAGTGTATTTTAAAATGTTACTTCAAAATTTTTAAAACCAAGTTTTTATAAAACAGGTATTCAAAGTTAGCTCCACTCCTCATACCCCAATATTTATAATACATCATTTTAGTAAACTCTTTTTTTTTTTTTTTAAATTACCTGCTTCTGTAGCCATCTTTCATGCCGTCGTTGTTTCCTTCGTAGATTCCTCAACTTGCTCCTCTCTCTCTTATTTAGCCTCTGATTAATGGCGCCCAATGGAAAGCTGGCCGAGCGCAGGAAGTCCAGAGGGGAGAGGTGCTCTTCGTGGTCTGAGGTCTCCAGCACGCTCCTGCCAGCCGAGGGCAGGTCCATGAGAAACGTCAGGTTGCTAGTAGTATTGGCATTGTCAGAATACACGGAAGAAGCTTCTAAACCACACTGAAATTCACCTCCTCTTTGTGTCTGGGTCTCATGGGGAGCCACTGAAAATCTTTGCAGCAGTATGTTAGGATCAAAACTGGATGGATTCTGAAAGGAACAGCTATTTTTAGCAGATTGTAAAGGCAAACCTGAAAGGTCAACAGGCCGTGTTTCATTGAGCCTGGGGTAGGCAGTAGTCTTACTATGTATTTCATACAAAGTGGGTAATAAAGTCAGTTTCTCACTGATGTTCAGATCCAAACTATGTGATTTTCTATGAAAAGCTCTTGTAGTGCATTTTCCAGTCAAAAGCTGGGGAACAAAAAGCTGGTATTTTGGATTTGTTCTGAAGAGCAGTTTTTCGTTCTTCATCTGGAAATACGTTGATCGTACCTCCAGGCAGAGTGCTTCTGTTAATCTTCCGGGGCCATCGTTATTTAGGGCCATGTTTAAAAGCCTATGATTTCTGTTTTGGGAGCCACCACCTGTCAGGCGAGTTTCCTTGTCAGAACCTGACTGAACTCTAGGATGTGACCAGTATTTCAGCGAAGGTCTCATTAGACTGCCTGCCTGTGCTGGCTGATAATCGGTCCGGCTCTTGGAGAGATGCACAGCTGCAGGCTGGCCGCAGGAACATTTTGGAGTGCTGACAAAATTAAAGCCCCCTAAACGGGCCCCGCAGAAAGGGCAATTCAGTTTTCCAACTGTCCACTGGGCCTACAGGTAATAAAGGAAAATAAAGACAATGCTTTCATTGTAAAGTAACCAGAGAGAATGTGAGTTTAAAAAAAAAAAAAAAAGCCAACCACATGAAAGTTTTCTATGCCACAGAAAAGGCTAGCTGTCTGCTTTCTGATTAGTAGACAGAATGGCAAATGGAAACAAGCCTTCTAAAAAATAGAGATAAGCAGCTACCAAGTTCTAGAATGATAACATTTTGCAAATCATGCCCATCCAAACAATACTCCTAAGAATTCCAAAAGAGAGTTTCTTAAACAATAGGTTGAATATGGATACAGTGGGAACTAATGAAAAGAAAAATACACTATAGAACCAGGAAGCAAATCAGTCTACAGAGCTTAATTTGCAAGTAAAATCTCACAGAAAAGTGTCTGTTTTGATACACTTCTTGCATACCAAGCACTGTGGGAGGGAACTTTACCCAACCAACAGAATAAAGCGCTTCCTGGCTTTTTACACACAACCAGAAGATATTGACTGCACATATCAGAGACAGCATTTTCTATACTCAGACTGAAAATTAATAATGAATTGGCTAAAATCTTTTCAACACAGACAGTGGAACATCTGTAGTGTCCTACTATATTTTGTGAAGTTCAGGAGTGTTAAAAACTAATACACTTGTATTTTCCCAGAAAAAAAATTACAATGTTAGAACAGATGCAAGGGATATCTAGCAAACATTATTTTAACAAAAAATAGGTTACTCAGTGAAGAAATATGTTTTTCTAAAAATCATACTTTTCTAACATAGGTGTTTTGAACTGTGAGAAATAACTATGTCTACTATTAAGACAGTAAGTTCTTGGGGCTGGCGCCCATATCACAGCACTAGTTCAAGTTCCAGCTGTTCCATCGCCAATCCCACTCCCTGCTAATGCATCTGGGATGACAGCAGAGGATGGCTCAAATGCTTGAGTCCTTACCATTCATGTGGGAAACCTGGATTTAATTCCTGGCTCCCAGGATTGCCCTAGCCTGGCCCCGGTGACCCTGCCTTGCAAATAAAAAAACAATTGTTTTCAAAGAAAGTAAGTGCTTGTATTTATTATATTTCATTAAGGATACTTCAAAGACTATTTTTATTTTAATTATAACAGTAAGTCACTAATTTATTTTCATTATTTATTCATTCATTCATTTGAGAAGCAGAGAGGCAAGAGAGCTCTTTCCCACTGATCCATTCACCAAATGCCCACAACAGCTAGGACTGAGCTAGCCAAATGTGGGAACTCAGTCCAGCTCTCCCATGTGGGTGGCAGGAATCCAACTACTTAAGCGATCATTGCCCTCACAGGATCCCCATTAGCAGGAAGCTGAGGGCAGGCATCAAACCCAGGGACATGGATCTGGGACTGACTGTCCCACCCACTCCTAGTTTATTAAATATGTTGAGTTTTTACATGTATTAATATAAATAATATTTACTAGATATTTCATTTATTCAATGGATACTATTATAAGAGATGAAGATATAGTAATCAACAAAATGTAAAAAGTCCTTGATTGCGTGGATCTTATATTCTTATATTCAGGTTGTGGGAGTGACTAGGCAATTAACAAAATAAGTAAGCTATATGTGTGTGTGAGTAGTTATATATATATATAATATGTGTGTCTATATGTACATATGTGTCATATATATCCACATGTATTTATAAGTTATATACAAGGGTACTTTCAAAAGTTTATGGGAAACTGGAATTAGAAGATGAGTTCTGAAATCTATGAACACTTTTTTCATAATATGCATTTTCCACACACATTCTGAAGACCCTTCTATGCATCTATTTCAAAAATTTTCTGCACCAAAATAAATTTATCTTTTAATTTTCTATGGATTTTTGAAAAGCCCTTATATATTACTTCTAGTGTATGAGTGTGTGTAAAATATAGGTGGGTACATAAAGCAGAACGGAAGTGTTAAGAGGGGGCTGTCAATAAGTTGGCCGGCGAGGCCGCATTGAAAATGAGAACTATAGAAATGAAGCAACAAAAGCAGGTGAACATCTGTGAGAAGAACAATCAGAGAAGGGTAAACACTAAGTGCAAAGCCTGAGAGTTACAAGTATCTGGAGAGCTCTAATAACAGTGAAGAAACCAAAAACTATAGTCAAGGATAACACCAAATTTTCATGTGTCTTGAGACAACGGATCCCTGAAAAAGAGCTCTAAAATGAGGACAAAAACAATCTGAAGGTTGTATATTAGTAATTTTACTCACAAACTAAAAGTCTTACTTTTTGTATCAGGCCATTAATCCATTCAGGAAGTGCTTCTACATTCATGTGCCACACGTGACAAACATTCTGATCATCACCTGAATGTTGATGTTTATCCTGTCATATAAAAATGAGTGGTGTTAGTAATAACCAGTTCAGAATTTATTTCAAAAATTTCAAATAGAATAAAAACTCAAAAACACAAGTTTAATTGTACCTGAAAAGAAAATAAACATTGTCCTGCTTTCAAAAACAAACCCACTGGGGCAGCCGTTTAGCTTAGTGCCAAAGGTGCTGGTTAAGACACCTGTATTCTGTCTTGGAGTTCAATTCCTGGCTCCAAGTTCCTGCTAATGCTGATTCTGGGAGGTAGCAGTGAGGGATGGCTCAAGTAGTTGTGTCCCTGCCACCCACATGGAGGACCTGGATTCAGTTCCTAACTTCCAGTTTCAGCCCTGGCCTAGCTTTGGCCATTCTGAGCACTAAAAGAGTGAACCAATACATGAGAGCTTTCTCTCTCTCTCTCTCTCTCTGTGTCTTTCAAACAAATCAATAAAAATTTAAGAACAACAAAACAAAAATAGGGGAAGGTGTTTGGCCCAGCGGTTAAGCTGACAGTTGGGACACCCACATCCTAAAGCGGAATGCTGGGCTTCAAGTTCTGGCTCTGCCAGTGTGCACCCTGGGAGGCACCAGTGGTGGTTCAAGTTGTTGGATTGCTACAAACCATCCGGGATACCCTGAATGCGTTTCTGACTCCCAGTATAGACCTGGTTCAGCCCCAGTGGTTGCAGGCATCTGGGGAGTGAACCAGCAGATGGATGGAAACCATCTCGCTGTGTCTCTTTGCTTCTCAAATAACAAAACTGCAAAGAAGACAAAAAATGTTTCTTCAGGTAACAAATACCTGTGATTTAAAATAAAACAAAACCTTTCCGTTTCACTATTTCATAAAATAAAACTTAAAATTTACCAAAAAGTTACTGAATAGAAAAAAATTCCAGTGCCATTCATGGCAAGTTTCCCCAGTTTCCTGTCTGTTTTATTTAGTTTCTATTAATGACACAATAAAGGAAGTGCTATAATCTCTATTAAGCTGCTCAATAAACACACAGGAGGATGAGAGAGAGAGGAATGATCAAGTTCATGACACACTATTCCAAAATATGCCACCTTAACATACTGAAAAGCTACAGAACAGAACGGCCTCTGTGGCCTCACACTTGCTTCTCTCTTGAAGCAGGTCAAACACCTAGGAAGGCTTTTCTGACCTTTTCTTAGGTAGGTCCTAGGACTCTCATGTGAGAGGTACCACCCCTACACCCAAAGGAGGAGAACATCCTTATCACTGAACACAGAGGATGAGAGAGAAGAATCAACAACAGGCTTTGCTGAGCTTTTCCTGGTTTGTTACTGTAAGCCCCCTTTGCTCCACCATATTTCTTCATCCATCCATTCTCCATCAAACTGAGCATAAAGGCAGACAGGTATCACCATTTCTTTGAGTCTTTATTTCCTCAGGAAGGCTCCCGGGTCAGATAAAACTTATATGAAGCAAAGCTGTTTTCTCTTAGAAGCCTCATCCCTTAACCCGGTATATTTATATTTATTATATTTATATCTCTCCCCTACAGAAACAATTGCATAGGTACTAGAAAAGTCTAATGACGCTTCAGCTGTGTAAGATCAACAAAAACCGAAATATCTCATTCTCTGAAGTAAGTTTGTAGAAATAAACATGATATTGAATTGAGACAGTATGGCTTTCCAACATGTCAGAAAAATGCAGGGCAGACCAGAATGAATGTGTGTGAATCTTTACTACTTATGTGACTGATGGCCAGTTAACTTACCTCTCTGAGTCTCAGTTTCTTCACTTGTAAATCACTGCTAGATAACTGCTAATGCTCATTCTACAAAATTTCAGTTTACAAAATAACAGATATAGAGGCTAAAATGAATAAGGAGAGTAAGGCTCCTATTCATTCACCCTTCCTCAGGATCATATTTTACATTGAAGTAGCTCTGCAAGTTGTCAAAGCACAATGTTTTTTCCTCCTAGATTTCCCCAGCTCACTGCTAGTTACTACAGAGCAACAAAAAATTAACAAGAAAATTTAAAACACATCTTTTATGTCTGTATTCACATTGAAATGAAAGGATCAGGGCTGAATCTCTTCAAAAAAAAAAAAAAATCCTTCACTGTATGATCTACCTTAGGCTGTGAACTGGAACTAAAACCAATCAGAATTTCGAGGTTTAATCTCCCTACCTGCTCCCTCTGGAGCCTTACACCAATGTTCTTTTCCATCATTAGGTCATCTTAAGATATTAAAGGTGACCAGGTCCACACAAAAAGTTCCAGTGTTATTCACTTACATATTCCTTTACATGTAGAAAGATCTTTAAAGAAGTCACCTCAATCTAATTTCCTTCAGCTCCCCCAACCCCCAAAAATCACAATGTAAATGAAAATGGGAATGGCTCTTAAGTTTTGGTTTTTTGCAGGTACTTCAAAAAATTTCACTGAAGAAAAAAGAAAAAAATGGAGTTAAAAGCATGACTCTATTTTGGTGCAAAAATAATTTTCAAATCCATGCACGCTCTGGCCGTTGCGACCATCAGATAGAAAACCTCTCTCTCTGTCTCTACCTCTCTCTGTAACTCTTTCAAATAAATAAAATAATAAAGATTTTTAAAAATCCATGCATACTTTTTTTCAGAATACACATTTTCCATAAATCATGCAAAGTCTGCACCAAAATAAACTTACTTTTAATTACATTTTTCCATAAACTTTTAAAATGCATTTTTGTGTTGTATCATAGTTAATAACTTTGTAATATTTCACAAGCAGTACTCTGTATACTCTAATCAGCACTAATCCAAATCCAAGATAATAATGACGAAAGGAAAACATTTTTAAAGGTTTTGAAACATTTCTGGTTCTAATGTTTTAAAAATTCTAAAACACCAGTCAAAACTATTTTAATGGCAAAAGAAAAAGTCTTAGGAAAGTTTTTAGAATTGTCCAAACAATCTTTAGTCCTATTCCTGATGCCTGAACTCTAATTCATGTTAACAATAAGCAGCTTTACTAATCTTACACATCAACACTGAGAACAATGTGAGAAAGCCAGGCAAGTACATGGCAATATGAAGAAGATATTACTGAATGGAGGTAAAGTTAGAAATAGAAGAGCAGAGGCTGGAGCCGCGGCTCAATAGGCTAATCCTCCACCTAGCGGTGCCGGCACACCAGGTTCTAGTCCTGGTCAGGGCGCCGGATTCTGTCCCGGTTGCCCCTCTTCCAGGCCAGCTCTCTGCTGTGGCCAGGGAGTGCAGTGGAGGATGGCCCGAGTACTGCACCCCATGGGAGACCAGGAGAAGTACCTGGCTCCTGCCATCGGATCAGCGCAGTGCGCCGGCCGCAGCACGCCGGCCCCGGTGGCCATTGGAGGGTGAACCAACGGCAAAGGAAAACCTTTCTCTCTGTCTTTCTCTCTCACTGTCCACTTTGCCTGTCAAAAAAAAAAAAAAAAAAAAAAAAAAAAATTAAAAAAAAAGAAAGAAATAGAAGAGCAGAAGCTAGGAATATTCTCTAGCTCAATTACCTTACTGTTCCCTAACATGTCTCCTTACAAGAGTGTCAAGACGACACATAAAGGTCTATTTTATTCTATCTTCTGAAATAATGATAAAGCAAAAATTCAGGCACAGAAGGAGGTAATTAATTCAAGAAGGTATAGTGAATACACATTCCATCTACCCTCCTATCAAAATAGATCTATAGAATATATATAATATATATGTAAATAAATATATATGTAAAAGGTTGACTTTAATTTTATTTCCTATAAAACCTAACAATTAAAATATAATTTCATTTTATTTACACTGATAATATGTGACCCTGTTTTTCATCCTGGAAATAATCTTTCATCTCTTTAAAATCCTAATCCAAATGGTAGAAGCTTTTTTTGTTTGTTTTTATAAAAGATTTATTTGAAATTAGAGTTACAGAGAGGGAGATACACACACATGTAAATAAATAAGGAGAGAGATTTTTCCATCCACTGGTACACTCCTCAGATGGCTGGGCTAGGCTGAAGCCAGAAGCCAGAAGCCAGAAGTCAGAAGCCAGAAGCCAAGAGCTTCATCCTGATCTCTCACATGGGTGACAGGGGCCCAAATCCTTTGAAAGTATGGATAAAGCTTTGAAGAACAGGATTAATATTATAAAACATACATATATATATATATATATATATATAAGCTTCTTTCATTAGGGGCTGACAGTTATGCTGATTAGTACATCGCTAGTAAATTCTTTAAAAGGTTCTTGGAGGGAATACAAAGTGGAATTGACAAAGCCATCTTTTCATGATTAGATCCAGAATTTTTTCTGACTTTTCAAGATTTTGTCTGCATATGAACAGGAAACAAGGAGTGAAAGACACGAGGGGGAAAAAAAGAAAAATTTTCTATCTGGGTAGAAAGAATAATAAATTGTTAATGTCAATGTAAGTTAAAGGCAATCAACCTATCAATTTTTTTAAAAATGTATTTATTCATTTGAAAGTCAGAGTTACACAGAGAGAGAGACAGAGACAGAGAGAGAGGTCTTCCATCTGCTGGTTCACTCCCCAACTGGCTGCAACAGCCGGAGCTGCACCTATCCAAAGTCAGGAGTCAGGAGCTTTTTCTGGGCCTCCGATGCGGGTGCAGGGGCCCAAGGACTTAGGCCATCTTCTACTGCTTTCCAAGGCCATAGCAGAGAGCTGGATGGGAAGTGGAATAGCCAGGACTAGAACCGGCGCCCCTGTGGGATGCTGACATTGCAGGTGGTGGCTTTACCTGCTATGCTACAGCGCTGGCCCCAACCTATCAATATTTATTGGGTGATTATTAGATATAGTATTGAGCATAAAAAACAAGTGAAGAGACTTAACAAATTAATATGCCAGGGACACTGCTGGGTACCTTACATGTATTATTTTACTACATACATTTTGTTGTATCATTTAATGATATTAAGTGATATTTAATGATATAAAATTAATTAACACTAAGAAGTAACTAACCAATATTAAAGATTGAAATGCTTTATGAACATTCCTTTGGGAATAAACACTGAAGGAGAGTAAGGAAATTTTAGTGTTTTTTTATTCTTCTTACTTTCACTAAGTAACAAACATGTGTATTGTACTTACTGTGAACCAGGCACTAGTTTAAGAGTTTTCACTACCTTATAGATAAGGACACTTAAACAAGAAAAATTGACTAACTTATAAGTAACAAATCAAGGTCCAATAATAGTAGCAAAGTAAGGGTTTCCATCCAGGCAATCTGCCATGAGGATTCATGTCTTCAGTCAACAAATTTCCAGTTACCTTCTTTAGCAAATAAATACCATAGATTTTAGGGCAATAAACTTTCTTACATGTCTAGCTTGAATATGCTTTAAGGATTAATATTGCTATTCTTTCCTAAGCTTTCTAAAGGAAAACTGAAGCATAATTATTTTAAAGTCAAACAAAAATAATACTCTAACGAATATTGGGAGAGGTAGGCGGGAAAATATCCCACAGCTAATGTACTATTCCATCCACCAACCCAACATTTATTTAAGAAGTACTGATAAAAAAACAGTAACTTTTCTTTAAACAGTTAAAAGTTAAAGCATAACTATTTTTGTCAAAAAATGAATAGAAAAATCAGTTACAGCAATTGAAACAGGAGGGATGAGCATTAAAGTCTAGCTGAGTGTTTAGTTTTCTGTGTCCTTTCCTGAAAACATGGATATAGAGCAAAGGACAAAAAAAAATAAAATAAAATAAAAAGACAAGCCAGGGTAAACAAGTAAGTCTCAATTATAATTGAGACTGCAAAATACTTCACTTGTATTTACATATACAAATATTGGGGGGAAAATACATATGCATGGGGGCTGGCATTGTGGTGTAGCAGGTAAAGCCACTGCCTAAAACACCAGCATCTCATATGGACACCATTGGTGTCTGGCTACTCCATTTCCGATCCAGCTAGATGTTATTAGCCAGGGAAAAGCAGTGGAAGATGACCCAAGTGTTTGGGCCCCTGCCACCACATGGAAGACCTAGAAGAAGCCCTTGGCTTCAGTCTGGTCCAGTCTCGGTTATCATGGCCATATGGGGAGTGAATCAGTAGATGAAGATTTTCTCTCTCTCTCTCTCTCCACTCTGTAACTTTGACTTGACTTTGAAACAAATAAATAAATCTTTAAAAATACACACACACACACACATATATATATATATCTGTTATACTGATTTCCAATATAATTTTAAAGGTAAAATTCATATCAACTATTAAATTTAGGCTATGCCTTAAGTGACTTAATTTTAGAAAATTTTATAAATATGCATATTTGATAAAAGAAGCTTTAAATGATATGAGTAATTTAATATGAAAAATAAAACTGGAAGCAACTTTAGAGGAACGTAAAGCCTTTACTAGTAGCACAACAGATTATTTGAGAAAAATAAAATAGAAAATTAGAATTGTTTCACTAGGATTAAAAAAGCCTTACTAGACAGATTTTTCATGGCTTAAATTTATAATGTTGGGGAAGGAAGCAGAAAAGAAATTAACCAGTTTCACACAATGCTGTCAGAAAAATGTTAAAACGCTTTTAAATGAAGTAATTTGTTCAAACAGCAGGGGGAGCTAACGCATTGTTATTTTGTGCTTTCTTCAAGGATAGTTTTCTGTTGCTCTGTACAATGATCATTTAATATTAAAATTAGAAATTTAATGCATAAATTGTTATATGCTTTAAGATTTTTAATTAAGTAGAATTAGTTAAATTTGAAAAGTCAATAATTTAATAAGATTATATAATGTTTTGAAAGATGTTTAACATTTGGCACTTCCAATGTAAGAAATAATATTCCCTTAACTAATTCATTAAACGTGAGCTCAAAACATTATTTAACTACTGCAGCTATAAAACCACAAGGAAAAGATTATGAAAAAATGTAATTTATATTAATTGTTTAAAATATTATAAATATAAAGGAACCAAAACTCTACCTGATTGCCTGATTTTTCTATTTGTCCTTTGTGAAGGTTATTCAAGGGTAAAAACATTTTTAAGCAAAGGGTAATAAAGAATTAAAAAAATAAACAAACATCACTTAAGACCAGACAGGGTACCTGCATCCATTCTTGCTACCTTTCTAATTCACTCTTGACACTATAATGAAAATGATCTTTTTAAAATCCGTAAGCCACACAATCTCTGAGTGACTGCCCAGCTCTTAGGCTACCAATCAAAGTCCTTGACTTTCAAGGCCATAAATGATCTGACCAACACCCTTTCTAGCTTCACATCTTGTAAAACTAGCTCTAGATTTCCGATATCCACCCACAGCAATCTCTCTTACTTCCATGGACCCTGCTATTCTGCCTTTACTTATTCATCTATACCATCTCCCACGTTATTGCCTCAGAAAAGCCTTCCTCTTACAGCTAGACCTAGCCTCCTGTCCATCCTAACAGGATACTTCAATAGTAGAAAAATAGAATTAGAATATAATTATATTTTAGTGCATAAAACCTTTGAAATCATGTATGTTTTCATAATATACATTTTCCATGAACTTTTTTCTAAAAATTTATTGTGTTTATTTGAAAGACAGAGTTACAGAGAGAGGCAGAGACAGAGAGAGAGGTCTTCCATCCGCTGGTTCACTCCCCAGATGGCCGCAACTGCCGGAGCTGCACCGATCAGAAGCCAGGAGCCAACAGCCTCCTCCAGGTCTCCCACATGGGTGCAGGGACCCAAGCACCCAGGCCATCCTCCACTGCCATCCCAGGCCATAGCAGAGAGCTGGATCAGAAGAGAAGCAGCCGGGACTAGAACAGGCACCCATATGGGATTGGTGCCTCAGGCCAGGGCTTTAACCTGCTGCACCGCAGCACCGGCCCCTCCATGAACTTTTGAAGAACCTCATATAATCCACGAACTCAACATTCATTGAGTATATTCATGGCAGCCACTGCACAGCAATGGTGTTATAAAGATGAAACACTTCAGAGTATGGTGATTGAAAAAGAGTCATAACCCTAATAATCAGTTCCCAATTTCTTCAACTCACTGGAATTTGGCACCTTCCCCTATAACTCTCACAACTATCATGAGTGGTAACCTAAGATCCTTTTGCTAGAACCAATGCACACTTTTAACATCATTTGACATCTTTACATATGGCTATACAGTTTGTAGACCATCTCTGCACAAATCTACATGGCAACATTCAAAGACTGGCACCCTCCAGAATTGTGTAATATAAAATTTGCACACTGAAGGCAGTGTCTGGTCTTCAAGAACTCCCCGCACCAGTCAGTATTAATAACAACCCTTTTTCCTGGGAGATGTTTGCCATTTGACTTCCATAACACTGTATCCCAATTTTTCTTTTCTTTTTTTGGCCCCTTCGAGACCTTTTCATTTTCTGTCTATCCTGTATACGTTCCTAGGCCCTTCTCCCTCACTCTGTTCACACACTGCATGGTGATCTCTTCTACTCACTACTTACATGCTGATGATTCCCAAAACTACACTTTTAGTTCAGATCTCTCTTCTGAATTCCGTATCCACAGAACCAGCAACCTTCTAAACTATTTGAATATTCCATAGGCCATATAAACCTGACATATCCAAAACTGAACCAAAACTAACTAAAGATGGGGACACCTCTCCCTATCTCAGATTACCAAAAATGGGGACCATTTTTGTTATCTTTTAATGAACTGTTGTAATGTTGCTAGTGGTTCTAGTTCTTGTCCATATTTCATGTATCTCAGTCCTGAAGGCAGGACAGAAGTCCCTCTTTCACCCTGTGGACATTATAGATTATTCAAAACTCCATGCTAAACTCCTTGTTTCACGCCATCTGCACTCCAGTGGCTGGAAGTCTAAGGTTCAAATTGCCCAAACCCCCTACAGCTCGAGTTCCACACATGACCTTGCTTCTGCTAAGCTAGTGTCCTCAGTTTATGAAAGCAGAATTGATATCTGTATTTGTGTTGAATTATTTTTTATTGTGCATCAAGTTTGGATTTAGAAGTACTTTGTTGCCAGCGCCATGGCTCAATAGGCTAATCCTCCGCCTTGCGGCACCAGCAAGTCTAGTCCTGGTTGCTCCTCTTCCAGTCCAGCTCTCTGCTATGGCCCGGAAGTGCAGTGGAGGATGGCCCAAGTGCTTGGGCCCTGCACCCATGTGGGAGACCAGGGAAAGCACCTGGCTCCTGGCTTTGGACCAGCGCGATGTGCTGGCCGCAGCGCGCCAGCCACAGCGGCCATTGGAGGGTGAACCAATGGCAAAAGGAAGACCTTTCTCTCTGTCTCTCTCTCTCTGTCCACTCTGCCTGTCAAAAATAAAAAAAAAAAAAAATAGAAGTACTTTGTTATTACTCTTCAGCAATTTGAGTGTCAGCTCAATTTTGCTAGGAGGGCTAAGAAGCAGAGTGTGAGATTTCTATTTCCTGGAGACGATCAGGACTCCAAAAGTGGGATCCAGGAGCCAACAGCCATGGATTTTTTTTCCCATGGATGTTTTTTCCTGATCTTCTCGGTTGTTCTGAGGGTCATGTGCAAGACAGGAGATGCAGCACCGGGCTTGCACAGGATAAGGAAAACCTAAGGCATAATCTTCCACATAAACACAAGTTTAACCTCAGTAAAAAGGAAAATAAGAAATAAACATACTTCTCAAAAGTATACACAAGGAAATTTGCCTATCTAAACACTGGCCTTCAGTAGAATAAAAGGAAAAAAAATCTCAGGGTACAAAGGGATTTATTAGACAGTACAAAACATAAAGGAAAGGGTGAACAAATGTATCTAAATCACATTATGAACTTCTGTTTCTGAAAAGATAACACAAGAGTGAAAGGTTATATTTGCAATACATAAGCCAACAAAGTATTAGTATATATAATAAAGAACTTTCAAAATAAACTTTTTTATTAAAAAACTTACTAGAAACACAGACACAAAAAAGGCATTTCACAGAAAATGAGAGAATGAGATGTTAAATGTTGGTGAAGATGTGGGATATAGCAATATTCAACCATTATGGGTGAGACTGTCATTTGAAAACAGCTTAGTACTTTGAGTGAAATTGAACATTCACATGCTCTATGGTGCTGAAATTCAGCTTATGGAAATACATCCTGCCATATGTGCCAGGATACATAACTGAAAGATCATAGCAGCACTATTTATAAAACTAGATACACCTTAAGTGTCTATTAATAGTAGTATGAATTATAAATTGTGATACAACACACTAGAACACTATAATACATTAAAAATATAACAAAGCCACATCTCAATATGCTGACACTGCAAAAACAGCAATTCCCAGGACACCTGCCTGAAGAGTGATTTCATGTATATAAAGTTCAGAAAGAACATACTAAGTTATATTTGCTTTAATTGTATAGTTACCATAATAGGTAATAAACTTAAATAACTTGATAGGTGATGATTTTAGTACCCTTTCAGCATAGAATCTGATAAAATTACTTAGGGGTTCCAAAAAAGCTATGGCTTCCTTTAATTAAAAGATACTTTTATTTTCATCTTTAATAATTTTATGATGTGTACACATCTATAAACTTTAGAACATGGTTTTATACTTTAAAGGCTTTAAGAAAAACAAATACTAATATATCTACTATCCCAATCAAGAAATAGAGCATTAACAATTCTTCAGAAACCACTCTCAGAGGCCCTCTCTGATTACATACCACTTCTCCCGCAAACTTAACCATGATATTAAATTATACTTTTGTCTTGTTTTTAATAGTTTCTACAGGTATCCATTTCATTTTATATATATTTTAGTGTATACATATGTTTACAAATAATTTTAAATTACATATACAATGATAAATATATTTTTATGTATAGCAACTTCAATGTGTACTTCATATATTTTTCATCGTATTAAATATATAGATGGGCTTTGGTTTAGTGGGTAAAGCCACTGCCTGCATCCCATATAGGTGCTGATTCTAGTCCCAGCTGCTCCTCTTCTGATCCAGTTCTCTGTTATGGCCTAGGAAGGCAGTAAAGAATGGCCCAAGTGCTTGGGCCCCTCTACCCATGTCGGGGACTGTGGAGAATCCCACAGGAAGTCCCAAAAGAGTCACAGATCACCGCTTACCTGACCAGCAGAAGGAGGTAAACTGTGGTAACTCCACAGGAAAACATCTAGAGTCAAAAACTGCCACTATCCACAAAGTGAAAGTAACAGAAAATGGAGTCACTCATGCTAAGCCAGAAGCTGATGACATCACTATGTCAAGCTCAGTGCTTGCTAGAAAAATGTCCCTCATCAGACTGGACAGACATCTCTGAACAGCCTGATAATCGTGTGCTATGGGCAATAGCTTGAGTTACCTCACCAACTCGCACAAGGATTGGACATGAGTGGGAGACACCTGAGCCCAGACAACGGATTGGTGACACCTCGGGGAACTCTGAGTTGACTGGACTGAGTCAAGTGTGGACAGCACGTGAACAGCAGGTAAGCTGCAGGAAAAATTAGATTAAAAAAGGAGCCTTTTGCGCTGCTCTCCATCCTCTTGGGGATTATGGCCCAGTGAATGTGAACCTCTGGATCTCCACACATCTGGAGCTGAAGAGGCAGCCCATTACTCTGCACAGAGCAGATAGTGGCACAAGCTGACAACAGACAAAAGGCTCGTGCATGTGAACCTCTGGATCTCCTGGCACTTGGAGCTGAAGAGCCAGCTCGCTAGCCCCCTTCCTAAACAACACAAGGCGACTACAGGATCAAAACTCCAGCTGAGATGCTGCCTCATCACCTTGCCTGGAGTCCTTATCAGCCTGCTGCCAGAGTTGACCACAGAGCCTGACCAGGCCTCTCAGCAACTTCTCCTCTTGCCATCTGCCTGGCAACTTTGAGCCTACTGCCCAGAGTGACAGCCTTCCCACGACTTCCTACCTGTAAGTGACTGATCCGAGATCCTTCTCTGTGGAGACGTTGAGCTCTGGACTCTGAACACTGTCACTCTTTTTTGTGACTGTGATACGAGCCTTGAAAATGCAGCTTTTACAAATAACGTTAGTCATGTGTAATATATGCTTTGACCCTATGACTAAAAGTAATGCTATTATAATTAGATAGTCTTTGAAATTACTCTAATACTGTATACTGTGATCTGTGGATTAATGAATATAAGTTCAAGTAGTATTATTGATATTGATATTAATGGTGATTCCAGTTGTTCTTTAGTCAGGAAATAGTGTTACTCTGATAGTTAAGTATTATAGTAGTTAAGTCAAGATAAGTAGTTAAGTTAAATAGTAGTTAAGCTAAGTAGTTATGTTAAGCTAAGTACCTAAGTTAAATAGCTAAGTCACCTTAAGTAATTGTGTTGAGTTTATTGATAAGTGTGTTAAATAGCAAAGATTGATAAGCCTATTGATATTGATAAGTGTATTGACCCCAATAAATAAGTAGATGAAAAGTGTGATAATATCCCTGGTGCGTAAGCAATAAAAATCTTCATTGTGAAGGCAGTCTTGTGACCCTGTGTTCCTTTCTTCCCAGTGACTGACAAGTCATACGTCGCACTTTGCTACTGTTGAGCTGTGTGACAATGAAAGCACTCGCGATAGGGACCCAGAAAAAGCTCTTAGCTCCTGACTTTGGATAGGACCAGCTCCCACAGTTGTGGCCATTTGGGGATGAAAGACCTTTCTCTCTGTCTCTCCCTGTCTGTAACTGTGCCACTTAAATAAATAAAATCTTTAAAAATTTTTAAAAATAAGAAAATATACACACATACATTTACCTATAGGGACAGCAATCAGATTGGTGGTTGCCTGGGGATGGGAACAGGAGAAATGAACATAAGGAAGCATTTTAAGGTGATGGAAATGTTTGAATGGCGGCCAGAAAGCAGCAAAACCAGTCTATAATGCCACATCTTAGGATAGTGGTAGCCTTTTCAGAGGATAAGTACTGCCTGGAGAAATGCAAGACAAATTTCTAAGTGAGAGAGAGCAGATGTTAAGCCTGACAATTAAGATACCCACATTCTACATCAGAGTGCCTACATTCCACTCCTGGCTACAGTTCTTGACTTCAGCCTCCATTTATGCAGACCCTGGGAGACAGAAGTGATGGTTCAAGAATTGGGCTCCTGCCACTATATATGGCAGGGCTGGGTTGAGTTTAGGGTTCCCGACTTCAGCCTGGCCTAGCCCCAGATGTTCTGGGCATTGGGAGTAAACCAGCAGCATGTTCTCTCTCTCTCTCCCTCCCTCCCTCCCTCTCTCTTTCCCTTTCTCTCTCACTCTCTCCGATTCCCTCCCCTCCCCTCCCCTCCCCTCCCTCCCTCTCTCTCTCTCCCTTCCCCCCTCCCTCTCTCCCTTTCAAGTAAATTAAAATTTAAATTAAAAAAGGTTTAAAGTTATCTGCTATTATCAGTTCTGGTTGTCCAATCTGTTACAGTGCAGAGGAAATATTCATGATCAAGTATAGATGGTGCGCACGTGCACACACACACATAAACAAAAACAAACAATAAAAAAGACAACAATGACTCATTTATATAATGCTCACTGCTTAATTCAGAATTCGCTGTTTTGCACCTCTTTGTTTACTCTCAGAGAAGGTTAGAAATTTTGTTTTTGCTATTTTAACATTTACTTGTATTGGGATGACTAGTCAAATGTTTTTAAATACTATTCCAATTTTTGTATGGGTTACTTTTCTATTATATATGAAGTTTGTCTTCTAGATCCTTAATGAATATGAAATAAACCATAAATAAGCTTTCCATTTCTAACTACGTTCCTGAATTTAACTGTGTGGTGGTCACTACAGTATACTCATGGTAAGGATAAAAAACACGGTCTAAGTGTTATAATCCTAAAGTTGTACTTTTGAAATTTATATTTATTAAAGTTTTCTATTAAAAAATAAAAATAAAAAAATTTTTAAAAACATGGTATAATATCCTTAACTTATGTGTGCAACACTGCATTTAAAACTGGAACATTAGCAGGTAAAAGCTAAAATTAAACTTAAGTGTGGAAGGTAGTAAGATGAAGCTAACAACACTTACCGTATTCACTTGATTCTCAAGATATTTCATGAAGCAACCAGAATTTGCTATACATTTTCTACATTTCCAGCAACGAAGAATACTTATTTCTTCTTGATCATGAAGTTTAGTTATCAATTCTTCACTTCTTTTCATCTATAGAAACATGAATGC